>NC_092101.1:36791696-36939571 GCF_045679555.1 Salvelinus alpinus | reverse complement strand
ATACAGACTGACCTACGTGGCAGGTTGGCACATCAGTTACATACAGACTGACCTACGTGGCAGGTTGGCACATCAGTTACACACAGACTGACCTACGTGGCGAGTTGGCACATCAGTTACACACAGACTGACCTATGTGGCAGGTTGGCACATCAGTTACATACAGACTGACCTACGTGGCGAGTTGGCACATCAGTTACACACAGACTGACCTATGTGGCGAGTTGGCACATCAGTTAGACACAGACTGACCTACGTGGCGAGTTGGCACATCAGTTACATACAGACTGACCTACGTGGCAGGTTGGCACATCAGTTACACACAGACTGACCTACGTGGCAGGTTGGCACATCAGTTACATACAGACTGACCTACGTGGCAGGTTGGCACATCAGTTACACACAGACTGACCTACGTGGCAGGTTGGCACATCAGTTACATACAGACTGACCTACGTGGCAGGTTGGCACATCAGTTACACACAGACTGACCTACGTGGCAGGTTGGCACATCAGTTACATACAGACTGACCTACGTGGCAGGTTGGCACATCAGTTACACACAGACTGACCTACGTGGCAGGTTGGCACATCAGTTACACACAGACTGACCTACGTGGCAGGTTGGCACATCAGTTACACACAGACTGACCTACGTGGCGAGTTGGCACATCAGTTACACACAGACTGACCTACGTGGCGAGTTGGCACATCAGTTACACACAGACTGACCTATGTGGCAGGTTGGCACATCAGTTACATACAGACTGACCTACGTGGCGAGTTGGCACATCAGTTACACACAGACTGACCTATGTGGCGAGTTGGCACATCAGTTACACACAGACTGACCTACGTGGCGAGTTGGCACATCAGTTACATACAGACTGACCTACGTGGCAGGTTGGCACATCAGTTACACACAGACTGACCTACGTGGCGAGTTGGCACATCAGTTACACACAGACTGACCTATGTGGCAGGTTGGCACATCAGTTACATACAGACTGACCTACGTGGCGAGTTGGCACATCAGTTACACACAGACTGACCTATGTGGCGAGTTGGCACATCAGTTAGACACAGACTGACCTACGTGGCGAGTTGGCACATCAGTTACATACAGACTGACCTACGTGGCAGGTTGGCACATCAGTTACACACAGACTGACCTACGTGGCAGGTTGGCACATCAGTTACACACAGACTGACCTACGTGGCAGGTTGGCACATCAGTTACACACAGACTGACCTACGTGGCAGGTTGGCACATCAGTTACACACAGACTGACCTACGTGGCAGGTTGGCACATCAGTTACACACAGACTGACCTACGTGGCAGGTTGGCACATCAGTTACACACAGACTGACCTACGTGGCAGGTTGGCACATCAGTTACACACAGACTGACCTACGTGGCAGGTTGGTACATCAGTTACACACAGACTGACCTACGTGGCGAGTTGGCACATCAATTACACACAGACTGACCTATGTGGCAGGTTGGCACATCAGTTACACACAGACTGACCTACGTGGCAGGTTGGCACATCAGTTACATACAGACTGACCTACGTGGCAGGTTGGCACATCAGTTACACACAGACTGACCTACGTGGCAGGTTGGCACATCAGTTACACACAGACTGACCTACGTGGAAGGTTGGCACATCAGTTACACACAGACTGACCTACGTGGCAGGTTGGCACATCAGTTACACACAGACTGACCTACGTGGCGAGTTGGCACATCAGTTACACACAGACTGACCTACGTGGCAGGTTGGCACATCAGTTACACACAGACTGACCTACGTGGCAGGTTGGCACATCAGTTACACACAGACTGACCTACGTGGCAGGTTGGCACATCAGTTACACACAGACTGACCTACGTGGCAGGTTGGCACATCAGTTACATACAGACTGACCTACGTGGCAGGTTGGCACATCATTTACACACAGACTGACCTACGTGGCAGGTTGGCACATCAGTTACAAACAGACTGACCTACGTGGCAGGTTGGCACATCAGTTACACACAGACTGACCTACGTGGCAGGTTGGCACATCAGTTACACACAGACTGACCTACGTGGCAGGTTGGCACATCAGTTACACACAGACTGACCTACGTGGAAGGTTGGCACATCAGTTACACACAGACTGACCTACGTGGCAGGTTGGCACATCAGTTACACACAGACTGACCTACGTGGCGAGTTGGCACATCAGTTACACACAGACTGACCTACGTGGCAGGTTGGCACATCAGTTACACACAGACTGACCTACGTGGCAGGTTGGCACATCAGTTACACACAGACTGACCTACGTGGCAGGTTGGCACATCAGTTACACACAGACTGACCTACGTGGCAGGTTGGCACATCAGTTACATACAGACTGACCTACGTGGCAGGTTGGCACATCATTTACACACAGACTGACCTACGTGGCAGGTTGGCACATCAGTTACAAACAGACTGACCTACGTGGCAGGTTGGCACATCAGTTACACACAGACTGACCTACGTGGCAGGTTGGCATATCAGTTACACACAGACTGACCTACGTGGCAGGTTGGCACATCAGTTACACACAGACTGACCTATGTGGCAGGTTGGCACATCAGTTACACACAGACTGACCTACGTGGAAGGTTGGCACATCAGTTACACACAGACTGACCTACGTGGCAGGTTGGCACATCAGTTACACACAGACTGACCTACGTGGCGAGTTGGCACATCAGTTACACACAGACTGACCTACGTGGCAGGTTGGCACATCAGTTACACACAGACTGACCTACGTGGCAGGTTGGCACATCAGTTACACACAGACTGACCTACGTGGCGGGTTGGCACATCAGTTACACACAGACTGACCTACGTGGCAGGTTGGCACATCAGTTACACACAGACTGACCTACGTGGCAGGTTGGCACATCAGTTACACACAGACTGACCTACGTGGCAGGTGGGCACATCAGTTACACACAGACTGACCTACGTGGCAGGTTGGCACATCAGTTACACACAGACTGACCTACGTGGCAGGTTGGCACATCAGTTACACACAGACTGACCTACGTGGCAGGTTGGCACATCAGTTACATACAGACTGATCTACGTGGCAGGTTGGCACATCAGTTACACACAGACTGACCTACGTGGCAGGTTGGCACATCAGTTACATACAGACTGATCTACGTGGCAGGTTGGCACATCAGTTACACACAGACTGACCTACGTGGCGAGTTGGCACATCAGTTACATACAGACTGACCTACGTGGCGAGTTGGCACATCAGTTACATACAGACTGACCTACGTGGCAGGTTGGCACATCAGTTACACACAGACTGACCTACGTGGCAGGTTGGCACATCAGTTACATACAGACTGATCTACGTGGCAGGTTGGCACATCAGTTACACACAGACTGACCTACGTGGCAGGTTGGCACATCAGTTACACACAGACTGACCTACGTGGCAGGTTGGTACATCAGTTACACACAGACTGACCTACGTGGCGAGTTGGCACATCAGTTACACACAGACTGACCTATGTGGCAGGTTGGCACATCAGTTACACACAGACTGACCTACGTGGCAGGTTGGCACATCAGTTACACAAAGACTGACCTACATGGCAGGTTGGCACATCAGTTACATACAGACTGACCTACGTGGCAGGTTGGCACATCAGTTACACACAGACTGACCTACGTGGCAGGTTGGCACATCAGTTACACACAGACTGACCTACGTGGAAGGTTGGCACATCAGTTACACACAGACTGACCTACGTGGCCGGTTGGCACATCAGTTACACACAGACTGTTCTACGTGGCGAGTTGGCACATCAGTTACACACAGACTGACCTACGTGGCAGGTTGGCACATCAGTTACACACAGACTGACCTACGTGGCAGGTTGGCACATCAGTTACACACAGACTGACCTACGTGGCAGGTTGGCACATCAGTTACATACAGACTGACCTACGTGGCAGGTTGGCACATCATTTACACACAGACTGACCTACGTGGCAGGTTGGCACATCAGTTACAAACAGACTGACCTACGTGGCAGGTTGGCACATCAGTTACACACAGACTGACCTACGTGGCAGGTTGGCACATCAGTTACACACAGACTGACCTACGTGGCAGGTTGGCACATCAGTTACACACAGACTGACCTACGTGGAAGGTTGGCACATCAGTTACACACAGACTGACCTACGTGGCAGGTTGGCACATCAGTTACACACAGACTGACCTACGTGGCGAGTTGGCACATCAGTTACACACAGACTGACCTACGTGGCAGGTTGGCACATCAGTTACACACAGACTGACCTACGTGGCAGGTTGGCACATCAGTTACACACAGACTGACCTACGTGGCAGGTTGGCACATCATTTACACACAGACTGACCTACGTGGCAGGTTGGCACATCAGTTACAAACAGACTGACCTACGTGGCAGGTTGGCACATCAGTTACACACAGACTGACCTACGTGGCAGGTTGGCATATCAGTTACACACAGACTGACCTACGTGGCAGGTTGGCACATCAGTTACACACAGACTGACCTACGTGGCAGGTTGGCACATCAGTTACACACAGACTGACCTACGTGGAAGGTTGGCACATCAGTTACACACAGACTGACCTACGTGGCAGGTTGGCACATCAGTTACACACAGACTGACCTACGTGGCGAGTTGGCACATCAGTTACACACAGACTGACCTATGTGGCAGGTTGGCACATCAGTTACATACAGACTGACCTACGTGGCGAGTTGGCACATCAGTTACATACAGACTGACCTACGTGGCGAGTTGGCACATCAGTTACATACAGACTGACCTACGCGGCGAGTTGGCACATCAGTTACACACAGACTGACCTATGTGGCAGGTTGGCACATCAGTTACATACAGACTGACCTACGTGGCGAGTTGGCACATCAGTTACACACAGACTGACCTATGTGGCGAGTTGGCACATCAGTTAGACACAGACTGACCTACGTGGCGAGTTGGCACATCAGTTACATACAGACTGACCTACGTGGCAGGTTGGCACATCAGTTACACACAGACTGACCTACGTGGCAGGTTGGCACATCAGTTACACACAGACTGACCTACGTGGCAGGTTGGCACATCATTTACACACAGACTGACCTACGTGGCAGGTTGGCACATCAGTTACAAACAGACTGACCTACGTGGCAGGTTGGCACATCAGTTACACACAGACTGACCTACGTGGCAGGTTGGCATATCAGTTACACACAGACTGACCTACGTGGCAGGTTGGCACATCAGTTACACACAGACTGACCTACGTGGCAGGTTGGCACATCAGTTACACACAGACTGACCTACGTGGAAGGTTGGCACATCAGTTACACACAGACTGACCTACGTGGCAGGTTGGCACATCAGTTACATACAGACTGACCTACGTGGAAGGTTGGCACATCAGTTACACACAGACTGACCTACGTGGCAGGTTGGCACATCAGTTACACACAGACTGACCTACGTGGCGAGTTGGCACATCAGTTACACACAGACTGACCTATGTGGCAGGTTGGCACATCAGTTACATACAGACTGACCTACGTGGCGAGTTGGCACATCAGTTACATACAGACTGACCTACGTGGCGAGTTGGCACATCAGTTACATACAGACTGACCTACGCGGCGAGTTGGCACATCAGTTACACACAGACTGACCTATGTGGCAGGTTGGCACATCAGTTACATACAGACTGACCTACGTGGCGAGTTGGCACATCAGTTACACACAGACTGACCTATGTGGCGAGTTGGCACATCAGTTAGACACAGACTGACCTACGTGGCGAGTTGGCACATCAGTTACATACAGACTGACCTACGTGGCAGGTTGGCACATCAGTTACACACAGACTGACCTACGTGGCAGGTTGGCACATCAGTTACACACAGACTGACCTACGTGGCAGGTTGGCACATCATTTACACACAGACTGACCTACGTGGCAGGTTGGCACATCAGTTACAAACAGACTGACCTACGTGGCAGGTTGGCACATCAGTTACACACAGACTGACCTACGTGGCAGGTTGGCATATCAGTTACACACAGACTGACCTACGTGGCAGGTTGGCACATCAGTTACACACAGACTGACCTACGTGGCAGGTTGGCACATCAGTTACACACAGACTGACCTACGTGGAAGGTTGGCACATCAGTTACACACAGACTGACCTACGTGGCAGGTTGGCACATCAGTTACACACAGACTGACCTACGTGGCGAGTTGGCACATCAGTTACACACAGACTGACCTACGTGGCAGGTTGGCACATCAGTTACACACAGACTGACCTACGTGGCAGGTTGGCACATCAGTTACACACAGACTGACCTACGTGGCGGGTTGGCACATCAGTTACACACAGACTGACCTACGTGGCAGGTTGGCACATCAGTTACACACAGACTGACCTACGTGGCAGGTTGGCACATCAGTTACACACAGACTGACCTACGTGGCAGGTGGGCACATCAGTTACACACAGACTGACCTACGTGGCAGGTTGGCACATCAGTTACACACAGACTGACCTACGTGGCAGGTTGGCACATCAGTTACACACAGACTGACCTACGTGGCAGGTTGGCACATCAGTTACATACAGACTGATCTACGTGGCAGGTTGGCACATCAGTTACACACAGACTGACCTACGTGGCAGGTTGGCACATCAGTTACATACAGACTGATCTACGTGGCAGGTTGGCACATCAGTTACACACAGACTGACCTACGTGGCGAGTTGGCACATCAGTTACATACAGACTGACCTACGTGGCGAGTTGGCACATCAGTTACATACAGACTGACCTACGTGGCGAGTTGGCACATCAGTTACATACAGACTGACCTACGTGGCGAGTTGGCACATCAGTTACATACAGACTGACCTACGTGGCAGGTTGGCACATCAGTTACACACAGACTGACCTACGTGGCGAGTTGGCACATCAGTTACATACAGACTGACCTACGTGGCGAGTTGGCACATCAGTTACATACAGACTGACCTACGCGGCGAGTTGGCACATCAGTTACACACAGACTGACCTACGTGGCAGGTTGGCACATCAGTTACATACAGACTGACCTACGTGGCGAGTTGGCACATCAGTTACACACAGACTGACCTATGTGGCGAGTTGGCACATCAGTTAGACACAGACTGACCTACGTGGCGAGTTGGCACATCAGTTACATACAGACTGACCTACGTGGCAGGTTGGCACATCAGTTACACACAGACTGACCTACGTGGCAGGTTGGCACATCAGTTACACACAGACTGACCTACGTGGCAGGTTGAAACATCAGTTACACACAGACTGACCTACGTGGCAGGTTGGCACATCAGTTACACACAGACTGACCTACGTGGCAGGTTGGCACATCAGTTACACACAGACTGACCTACGTGGCAGGTTGGCACATCAGTTACACACAGACTGACCTACGTGGCAGGTTGGCACATCAGTTACACACAGACTGACCTACGTGGCAGGTTGGTACATCAGTTACACACAGACTGACCTACGTGGCGAGTTGGCACATCAGTTACACACAGACTGACCTATGTGGCAGGTTGGCACATCAGTTACACACAGACTGACCTACGTGGCAGGTTGGCACATCAGTTACACAAAGACTGACCTACATGGCAGGTTGGCACATCAGTTACATACAGACTGACCTACGTGGCAGGTTGGCACATCAGTTACACACAGACTGACCTACGTGGCAGGTTGGCACATCAGTTACACACAGACTGACCTACGTGGAAGGTTGGCACATCAGTTACACACAGACTGACCTACGTGGCAGGTTGGCACATCAGTTACACACAGACTGACCTACGTGGCGAGTTGGCACATCAGTTACACACAGACTGACCTACGTGGCAGGTTGGCACATCAGTTACACACAGACTGACCTACGTGGCAGGTTGGCACATCAGTTACACACAGACTGACCTACGTGGCAGGTTGGCACATCAGTTACACACAGACTGACCTACGTGGCAGGTTGGCACATCAGTTACATACAGACTGACCTACGTGGCAGGTTGGCACATCATTTACACACAGACTGACCTACGTGGCAGGTTGGCACATCAGTTACAAACAGACTGACCTACGTGGCAGGTTGGCACATCAGTTACACACAGACTGACCTACGTGGCAGGTGGGCACATCAGTTACACACAGACTGACCTACGTGGCAGGTTGGCACATCAGTTACACACAGACTGACCTACGTGGCGAGTTGGCACATCAGTTACACACAGACTGACCTACGTGGCAGGTTGGCACATCAGTTACACACAGACTGACCTACGTGGCAGGTTGGCACATCAGTTACACACAGACTGACCTACGTGGCAGGTTGGCACATCAGTTACACACAGACTGACCTACGTGGCAGGTTGGCACATCAGTTACATACAGACTGACCTACGTGGCAGGTTGGCACATCATTTACACACAGACTGACCTACGTGGCAGGTTGGCACATCAGTTACAAACAGACTGACCTACGTGGCAGGTTGGCATATCAGTTACACACAGACTGACCTACGTGGCAGGTTGGCACATCAGTTACACACAGACTGACCTACGTGGCAGGTTGGCACATCAGTTACACACAGACTGACCTACGTGGAAGGTTGGCACATCAGTTACACACAGACTGACCTACGTGGCAGGTTGGCACATCAGTTACACACAGACTGACCTACGTGGCGAGTTGGCACATCAGTTACACACAGACTGACCTACGTGGCAGGTTGGCACATCAGTTACACACAGACTGACCTACGTGGCAGGTTGGCACATCAGTTACACACAGACTGACCTACGTGGCGGGTTGGCACATCAGTTACACACAGACTGACCTACGTGGCAGGTTGGCACATCAGTTACACACAGACTGACCTACGTGGCAGGTTGGCACATCAGTTACACACAGACTGACCTACGTGGCAGGTTGGCACATCAGTTACACACAGACTGACCTACGTGGCAGGTTGGCACATCAGTTACATACAGACTGATCTACGTGGCAGGTTGGCACATCAGTTACACACAGACTGACCTACGTGGCAGGTTGGCACATCAGTTACATACAGACTGATCTACGTGGCAGGTTGGCACATCAGTTACACACAGACTGACCTACGTGGCGAGTTGGCACATCAGTTACATACAGACTGACCTACGTGGCGAGTTGGCACATCAGTTACATACAGACTGACCTACGTGGCGAGTTGGCACATCAGTTACATACAGACTGACCTACGTGGCGAGTTGGCACATCAGTTACATACAGACTGACCTACGTGGCAGGTTGGCACATCAGTTACACACAGACTGACCTACGTGGCGAGTTGGCACATCAGTTACATACAGACTGACCTACGTGGCGAGTTGGCACATCAGTTACATACAGACTGACCTACGCGGCGAGTTGGCACATCAGTTACACACAGACTGACCTACGTGGCAGGTTGGCACATCAGTTACACACAGACTGACCTACGTGGCAGGTTGGCACATCAGTTACACACAGACTGACCTACGTGGAAGGTTGGCACATCAGTTACACACAGACTGACCTACGTGGCAGGTTGGCACATCAGTTACACACAGACTGACCTACGTGGCGAGTTGGCACATCAGTTACACACAGACTGACCTACGTGGCAGGTTGGCACATCAGTTACACACAGACTGACCTACGTGGCAGGTTGGCACATCAGTTACACACAGACTGACCTACGTGGCAGGTTGGCACATCAGTTACACACAGACTGACCTACGTGGCAGGTTGGCACATCAGTTACATACAGACTGACCTACGTGGCAGGTTGGCACATCATTTACACACAGACTGACCTACGTGGCAGGTTGGCACATCAGTTACACACAGACTGACCTACGTGGCGAGTTGGCACATCAGTTACACACAGACTGACCTACGTGGCAGGTTGGCACATCAGTTACACACAGACTGACCTACGTGGCAGGTTGGCACATCAGTTACACACAGACTGACCTACGTGGCAGGTTGGCACATCAGTTACACACAGACTGACCTACGTGGCAGGTTGGCACATCAGTTACATACAGACTGACCTACGTGGCAGGTTGGCACATCATTTACACACAGACTGACCTACGTGGCAGGTTGGCACATCAGTTACAAACAGACTGACCTACGTGGCAGGTTGGCACATCAGTTACACACAGACTGACCTACGTGGCAGGTTGGCACATCAGTTACACACAGACTGACCTACGTGGCAGGTTGGCACATCAGTTACACACAGACTGACCTACGTGGAAGGTTGGCACATCAGTTACACACAGACTGACCTACGTGGCAGGTTGGCACATCAGTTACACACAGACTGACCTACGTGGCGAGTTGGCACATCAGTTACACACAGACTGACCTACGTGGCAGGTTGGCACATCAGTTACACACAGACTGACCTACGTGGCAGGTTGGCACATCAGTTACACACAGACTGACCTACGTGGCGGGTTGGCACATCAGTTACACACAGACTGACCTACGTGGCGGGTTGGCACATCAGTTACACACAGACTGACCTACGTGGCAGGTTGGCACATCAGTTACACACAGACTGACCTACGTGGCAGGTTGGCACATCAGTTACACACAGACTGACCTACGTGGCAGGTTGGCACATCAGTTACATACAGACTGATCTACGTGGCAGGTTGGCACATCAGTTACACACAGACTGACCTACGTGGCAGGTTGGCACATCAGTTACATACAGACTGATCTACGTGGCAGGTTGGCACATCAGTTACACACAGACTGACCTACGTGGCGAGTTGGCACATCAGTTACATACAGACTGACCTACGTGGCGAGTTGGCACATCAGTTACATACAGACTGACCTACGTGGCGAGTTGGCACATCAGTTACATACAGACTGACCTACGTGGCGAGTTGGCACATCAGTTACATACAGACTGACCTACGTGGCAGGTTGGCACATCAGTTACACACAGACTGACCTACGTGGCGAGTTGGCACATCAGTTACATACAGACTGACCTACGTGGCGAGTTGGCACATCAGTTACATACAGACTGACCTACGCGGCGAGTTGGCACATCAGTTACACACAGACTGACCTACGTGGCAGGTTGGCACATCAGTTACACACAGACTGACCTACGTGGCAGGTTGGCACATCAGTTACACACAGACTGACCTACGTGGCAGGTTGGCACATCAGTTACACACAGACTGACCTACGTGGCAGGTTGGCACATCAGTTACACACAGACTGACCTACGTGGCAGGTTGGCACATCAGTTACACACAGACTGACCTACGTGGCAGGTTGGCACATCAGTTACATACAGACTGACCTACGTGGCAGGTTGGCACATCATTTACACACAGACTGACCTACGTGGCAGGTTGGCACATCAGTTACAAACAGACTGACCTACGTGGCAGGTTGGCACATCAGTTACACACAGACTGACCTACGTGGCAGGTTGGCACATCAGTTACACACAGACTGACCTACGTGGCAGGTTGGCACATCAGTTACACACAGACTGACCTACGTGGCAGGTTGGCACATCAGTTACACACAGACTGACCTACGTGGCAGGTTGGCACATCAGTTACACACAGACTCACCTACGTGGCAGGTTGGCACATCAGTTACACACAGACTGACCTACGTGGCAGGTTGGCACATCAGTTACACACAGACTGACCTACGTGGCAGGTTGGCACATCAGTTACACACAGACTGACCTACGTGGCAGGTTGGCACATCAGTTACACACAGACTGACCTACGTGGCAGGTTGGCACATCAGTTACATACAGACTGACCTACGTGGCAGGTTGGCACATCAGTTACACACAGACTGACCTACGTGGCAGGTTGGCACATCAGTTACATACAGACTGACCTACGTGGCAGGTTGGCACATCGGTTACACACAGACTGACCTACGTGGCAGGTTGGCACATCAGTTACACACAGACTGACCTACGTGGCAGGTTGGCACATCAGTTACACACAGACTGACCTACGTGGCAGGTTGGCACATCAGTTACACACAGACTGACCTACGTGGCAGGTTGGCACATCAGTTACACACAGACTGACCTACGTGGCGGGAGTGTTCAGTTTCACTTTGACTCAGCAGACCTTCACTACACACGGAACTTTCCTTGTAGTTCCTTGTAATGTATTTGAGGTTTAAAAAGGCTTCTGAAATAAAAAAAATTCCACTTTGAAATTTCAGATGAAAAATGCATCAACCCCTAAAAAATAATCCATGAATTATAATCCACATAATAATTCACATTTCCTGTTGCTGCAGGATTATTTTCCTGCTGTAGCAAATTGTCTCAAATGAAGATCCTACATCTGTAGCTTTAGTATAGTATTAGCATACAGTTTTAGTATTGCTTTTACTGTATCTTTAGCACTGTACTTTACCCTACGTTAATTCTACAAGGCTACTCTTTCCTTTCAGGATTTGGATAGCTAGATGGGTAATCAATCATGTTTATTTGGAAAACTGATCCTGATAATCATAGAAAGCTATCTTCTTCTCTTCTGATATGTAGGCTTATCCAGGACACTGTCTTTGTTCAAAGAGGAGACAAATGCAAGATATGCCAGGAATGTTTGAGGCTTGCACTTTTTAGACTGGGCTAGAATTTCTTTTGCAAAACTAGCCTGCCAGGCCATAGCATCGTCGCTCCGGGAGATCTGTACACATGAGGCTCCCATTGATGAAGGCTATATCCCATATCCCGAAAACATATTCACCAGCCCTCTGGTTGACCTATTTCCCAAAAACTTTCTCAGTCACAGAAGGCAAATCTATAATACGGAATGTCTTACCAGTAAGTACAGTTTATACAATGTGTGAACTATGATAAAATGAACATTTAAATCCACATTTTCGAAGCTCACCCCTAATCCCCATACTCCATAGTAGTTGCCACACAAGATTACCACTTGATCCCAGATGGCAACGCACATTTAGAGAGATACGGAGTAAATTCAGTACACTTGTGAAAAGTTTAATATAAACGTTTATATTCACACATTTTATAACCCGCGATGACTAGTAAAGTATTCCGGATTATAGATTTGAGGAGATTTTGATGAGGATGTTCCATTTTCTCCCTGCTCCATTCATCTCTATTGTTACTTCTAGCAGCATCACACAGTCAGCTGTTACTTATTGTCTGGGGTGGTGGAGTCAACACAAGATGAATGAAAAGCAGAGAGTGAAAGAGAAAGAAAGGTAAACCATGTGTGTGTGCATTTCAACCAATCAATCACGTATTTTATAAAGCCCATTTTACAACAGCAGTTGTCACAAAGTGCTATACAGATCGCCAGCCTAAAACCCCACAGAGAAATCAATGCTGTTCAAGACGTTTAAACGTTCATAGATGACCAGCAGGGTCAGATAATACCCACAGTGGTTGTATAGGGTGCAATAGTATAACACCTCAGCACCCCGGATGAAATGTCAGTTGGCTTTTCATGGCCAAGCATTAAGAGGTCCATAGAGAGAGAGAGAGAGATTGGCAGCACAACTGGGTGGACTGGGGACAGGGATAGCTAGGAGTCATCAGGCCAGGTAGTCCTGCGGCATGGTTCTAGGGCTCAGGTCCTCTGGGAAAATAGACATACAGAGGAAGAGAAAGAGACAGAGAGAGAAAGAGAGACAGGAGCATTAGAGGGAGAATTGTTAAGATCACACAGGACACCAGATAGGACAGACCCTAGCCCCACAGCAGCATAGATAATGGGACTGAGACAGAAAGAGAGACAGGAGCATTAGAGGGAGAATTGTTAAGATCACACAGGACACCAGATAGGACAGACCCTAGCCCCACAGCAGCATAGATAATGGGACTGAGACAGAGGGGGTGTACAAAACATGAGGAACTCTTTCCATGACACAGACTGACCAGGTGAATCCAGGTGAAACCTATGATCCCTTGTTGATGTCACTTGTTAAAACCACTTCAATCAGTGTAAATGAACGGGATGAGACAGGTTAAAGAAGGATTTGTAAACCTTAAGACAATTGAGACATGGATTGTGTATGTGTGCCATTCGGAGGGTGAATGGGCAAGACAAAAGATTTAAGTGCCTTTGAATAGGGTATGGTAGTAGGTGCCAGGCGCACTGGTTTGTGTCAAGAACTGCAACGCTGCTGGGTCTTTCACACTCAACAGTTTCCCGTGTTTATCAAGAATGGTCCACCACCCAAAGGACATTCAGCCAACTTGACAACTGTGGGACGCATTGGAGTCAACATTGGCCAGCATCCCTGTGGAACGCTTTCGACACCTTGTAGAGTCCACGCCCTGACAATTTGGGCTGTTCTGAGGGTAAAAGGGGGTTCAACGCAATATTAGAAAGGTATTCTTAATGTTTTGTACACTCAGTGTATAACCCCACTCACTTCGCCAAAGGGAAATGACCAGGTCCTGAGACAAGGCTAAGTATAGCCCACAAAGATCCCCACCGCACGAGTCCGACGGGGCGCAAAACCGGACTGGAAGATTACGTCAGTGACTCGACACACTCAAGTTGATTATATTGAAAAAGCCTGGGATAATGTGATGTACCCTCCTAGGGATGGCATGGGAGAATGCGAGCAAGCCAGTGACTCAGCCCCCGTAATAGAGGCAGAGGCAGACAGCAAGGGTGGTGAGTCACTCCAGTGCCTTGCCGTTCACCTTCACACCCCTGGGCCTGACTAGACTCAATCATAGAACCAACCTCATTAAGAACTTAAAGGTTTCACATGGATCGGCAGACCATTCCATAGAAGAGGAGCTCTATAGGACAGAAAGCCCTGCCTCCAGCTGTTTACCTAGAAATTCTAGGAACAATAAGGAGGCCTGCGTCTTGTGACCGTAGCGTACGTGTAGGTATGTACGGCAGGACCAAATCAGAGAGAGAAATAAGAGCAAGTCCATGTCATGCTTTGTAGGTTAACAGTAAAACCGTGAAATCAGCCATAGCCTTAACAGGAAGCCAGTGTAGAGATTCTAGCAATGGAGAAATATGATCACATTTTTGGGTTTCTAGTTTAGTTTCTAGCAGCTGTATTTTGCACTAGCTGAAGTTTATATAGTGCCTTATCCAGGTAGCTGGAGTGTAGAGCATTACACTAATCTAATCTTAATGTGACAAAGCATGGATTAGCTTTTCTGCATATATATAAAAAATAAAAAAAGATTTCTGATTTTTGCAATGTTATAAAGATGTTACGAAGATGGAATTTGCATTGGTGCATGTATTTGTTTGTTTGAATAGTGGTAGACATGCCTAGTACACAATGCATTATCCACTGGGGATACTATTGAGGCTACAGAACAACTCAGCTAGTTCTCAGATCTGTTCTGCCTTTTTCATAATTTCCCTCCCTTAGCCCCTGTGTCTGCTAAGGAAGAGGAGTGTTAACACTGGCAGCGAATCAGAAGAATACAACAGGAGGAGAGGAGGAGAGGACCATGTCCCTGATACTGAGCCAATTAGACCCTAAACACTTCCTCCTCAACAGATTATTAGTCTGCAGTACATAAGGTGGCGTGAGAGAACATGTTAGCAGGTTTCACTCAGCAACACTGAGCTAAGTTGTGAGTGTGTGTGTGTGTGTCCTGTTCATGTCCTCTTCATGACTTAGTGATCACTTCCTGGTCTGTCATCCTGCCATGTCATTGTCAGCACCTTTATTTCAGCTTTTTTAAGTAAAGGAGGGGGGAGAGAGAAAGAGAGTGAGCCTGTTTTGCACTTCAAACAGACAGTTCTAGTTCTCTCTCTCTATATATCTCTCTCCCACTCACTGTCTCGCTCTGTCTTAGAAGCAAAGCAGTGAGAACTATAACCTATATACTGTAACCTCTGCCTAGCACCATGCGCTCATCTCAGAGCCTAAAAGAGCCCCAACATGTTAGTCAGTAAGAAGATGAATCTCCTTGTCCTGATTTATGACATGGAGGAGATGAACAGGGAGTATTTGTTCTGGATCAAAAGCCAGACCAAATGCCCTGTGGAAATGAAGTACTGACATCTCTGACCAATAAAGCTTGATATGAGTCAATGTTATATCTGGTGTATGATGATGTGTAAAGGATACTGTTTCTTCCTGTTTAATGGAAGAGTTTGCTCTGGAAGAGAGGTAGCTGACATAACTGGTGTGTCTGGCAACAGAGGAACCCCATTGGTGCCACTATTGATCTTGGTGTTGGCACAGACAGACCTACAGGGTAGCACAGGAGTCTGACTCACTTACAGTCATCACATGAGCTGCACTGATCAATACCTCCTGACCACTCTGACTGCACCATTTGCAAACGCACACACACATAACTTACAAGGTCAGTGCAGGGTCAAACACTCCACAGCCACAGGGATCAGTGTGATGGCAGTATGATCAACCGGATCTGATGCGAACGTAATGTTTCATTTACTGTATGACATAATGAGAGATTGACGATCCCCGTAATGATCCAAATGGATCAGAACATTACAAGAGTCACACTCGCACACACTTTCTCTCTCTCTCTGTCTAGATGTATCTCTCTCTCTGTCTAGATGTATCTCTCTCTCTGTCTAGATGTATCTCTCTCTCTGTCTAGATGTATATCTCTCTCTGTCTAGATGTATATCTCTCTCTCTCTGTCTAGATGTATCTCTCTCTCTGTCTAGATGTATCTCTCTCTCTGTCTAGATGTATCTCTCTCTCTGTCTAGATGTATCTCTCTCTCTGTCTAGATGTATCTCTCTCTCTGTCTAGATGTATCTCTCTCTCTGTCTAGATGTATCTCTCTCTCTGTCTAGATGTATCTCTCTCTCTGTCTAGATGTATCTCTCTCTCTCTGTCTAGATGTATCTCTCTCTCTGTCTAGATGTATCTCTCTCTCTGTCTAGATGTATCTCTCTCTCTCTCTAGATGTATCTCTCTCTCTCTGTCTAGATGTATCTCTCTCTCTGTCTAGATGTATCTCTCTCTCTGTCTAGATGTATCTCTCTCTCTGTCTAGATGTATCTCTCTCTCTGTCTAGATGTATCTCTCTCTCTGTCTAGATGTATCTCTCTCTCTGTCTAGATGTATCTCTCTCTCTCTGTCTAGATGTATCTCTCTCTCTGTCTAGATGTATCTCTCTCTCTGTCTAGATGTATCTCTCTCTCTCTCTGTCTAGATGTATCTCTCTCTCTGTCTAGATGTATCTCTCTCTCTCTGTCTAGATGTATCTCTCTCTCTCTGTCTAGATGTATCTCTCTCTCTGTCTAGATGTATCTCTCTCTCTCTCTGTCTAGATGTATCTCTCTCTCTCTCTATCTAGATGTATCTCTCTCTCTGTCTAGATGTATCTCTCTCTCTCTGTCTAGATGTATCTCTCTCTCTGTCTAGATGTATCTCTCTCTCTCTCTGTCTAGATGTATCTCTCTCTCTCTGTCTAGATGTATCTCTCTCTCTCTGTCTAGATGTATCTCTCTCTCTGTCTAGATGTATCTCTCTCTCTCTCTGTCTAGATGTATCTCTCTCTCTCTGTCTAGATGTATATCTCTCTCTCTGTCTAGATGTATCTCTCTCTCTCTCTGTCTAGATGTATCTCTCTCTCTGTCTAGATGTATCTCTCTCTCTCTCTGTCTAGATGTATCTCTCTCTCTCTCTGTCTAGATGTATCTCTCTCTCTCTGTCTAGATGTATCTCTCTCTCTCTCTCTCTGTCTAGATGTATCTCTCTCTCTCTCTCTCTGTCTAGATGTATCTCTCTCTCTCTGTCTAGATGTATCTCTCTCTCTGTCTAGATGTATCTCTCTCTCTCTGTCTAGATGTATCTCTCTCTCTCTCTCTCTATATGTATCTCTCTCTCTCTCTGTCTAGATGTATCTCTCTCTCTCTGTCTAGATGTATATCTCTCTCTCTGTCTAGATGTATCTCTCTCTCTCTCTGTCTAGATGTATCTCTCTCTCTCTGTCTAGATGTATATCTCTCTCTCTGTCTAGATGTATATCTCTCTCTCTGTCTAGATGTATCTCTCTCTCTCTGTCTAGATGTATCTCTCTCTCTCTGTCTAGATGTATATCTCTCTCTCTGTCTAGATGTATATCTCTCTCTGTCTAGATGTATCTCTCTCTCTGTCTAGATGTTTCTCTCTCTCTCTCTGTCTAGATGTATCTCTCTCTCTCTCTGTCTAGATGTATCTCTCTCTCTCTGTCTAGATGTATCTCTCTCTCTCTCTCTCTGTCTAGATGTATCTCTCTCTCTCTCTCTCTGTCTAGATGTATCTCTCTCTCTCTGTCTAGATGTATATCTCTCTCTCTGTCTAGATGTATCTCTCTCTCTCTCTGTCTAGATGTATCTCTCTCTCTGTCTAGATGTATCTCTCTCTCTGTCTAGATGTTTCTCTCTCTCTCTCTGTCTAGATGTATCTCTCTCTCTCTGTCTAGATGTATCTCTCTCTCTCTGTCTAGATGTATCTCTCTCTCTCTCTGTCTAGATGTATCTCTCTCTCTGTCTAGATGTATCTCTCTCTCTCTGTCTAGATGTATCTCTCTCTCTCTCTCTCTGTCTAGATGTATCTCTCTCTCTCTCTCTCTGTCTAGATGTATCTCTCTCTCTCTCTCTGTCTAGATGTATCTCTCTCTCTCTGTCTAGATGTATATCTCTCTCTCTGTCTAGATGTATATCTCTCTCTCTGTCTAGATGTATATCTCTCTCTCTGTCTAGATGTATCTCTCTCTCTCTGTCTAGATGTATATCTCTCTCTCTGTCTAGATGTATCTCTCTCTCTCTGTCTAGATGTATATCTCTCTCTCTGTCTAGATGTATATCTCTCTCTGTCTAGATGTATATCAATTCAATTCAATTCAATTCAAGGGGCTTTATTGGCATGGGAAACATGTGTTAACATTGCCAAAGCAAGTGAGGTAGATAATATACAAAAGTGAAATAAACAATAAAAATGAACAGTAAACATTACACATACAGAAGTTTCAAAACAATAAAGACATGACAAATGTCATATTATATATATGCAGTGTTGTAACAATGTACAAATGGTTAAAGCACACAAGTTAAAATAAATAAACATAAATATGGGTTGTATTTACAATGGTGTTTGTTCTTCACTGGTTGCCCTTTTCTTGTGGCAACAGGTCACAAATCTTGCTGCTGTGATGGCACACTGTGGAATTTCACCCAGTAGATATGGGAGTTTATCAAAATTGGATTTGTTTTCGAATTCTTTGTGGATCTGTGTAATCTGAGGGAAATATGTCTCTCTAATATGGTCATACATTGGGCAGGAGGTTAGGAAGTGCAGCTCAGTTTCCACCTCATTTTGTGGGCAGTGAACACATAGCCTGTCTTCTCTTGAGAGCCATGTCTGCCTACGGCGGCCTTTCTCAATAGCAAGGCTATGCTCACTGAGTCTGTACATAGTCAAAGCTTTCCTTAAGTTTGGGTCAGTCACAGTGGTCAGGTATTCTGCCACTGTATACTCTCTGTTTAGGGCCAAATAGCATTCTAGTTTGCTCTGTTTTTTTGTTAATTCTTTCCAATGTGTCAAGTAATTATCTTTTTGTTTTCTCATGATTTGGTTGGGTCTAATTGTGCTGTTGTCCTGGGGCTCTGTGGGGTGTGTTTGTGTTTGTGAACAGAGCCCTAGGACCAGCTTGCTTAGGGGACTCTTCTCCAGGTTCATCTCTCTGTAGGTGATGGCTTTGTTATGGAAGGTTTGGGAATCGCTTCCTTTTAGGTGGTTGTAGAATTTAACGGCTCTTTTCTGGATTTTGATAATTAGTGGGTATCGGCCTAATTCTGCTCTGCATGCATTATTTGGTGTTCTACGTTGTACACGGAGGATATTTTTGCAGAATTCTGCATGCAGAGTCTCAATTTGGTGTTTGTCCCATTTTGTGAAATCTTGGTTGGTGAGCGGACCCCAGACCTCACAACCATAAAGGGCAATGGGCTCTATGACTGATTCAAGTATTTTTAGCCAGATCCTAATTGGTATGTTGAAATTTATGTTCCTTTTGATGGCATAGAATGCCCTTCTTGCCTTGTCTCTCAGATCGTTCACAGCTCTGTGGAAGCTACCTGTGGTGCTGATGTTTAGGCCGAGGTATGTATAGTTTTTTGTGTGCTCTAGGGCAACGGTGTCTAGATGGAATTTGTGGTCCTGGAGAACTGAACGTATTTGATACACTGCCGATTTTGCAGGTTTTCCAACTTACAAAGCATGTAGAGGTCTGTAATTTTTATCATAGGTACACTTCAACTGTGAGAGACGGAATCTAAAACAAAAATCCAGAAAATCACATTGTATGATTTTTAAGTAATTAATTTGCATTTTATTGCATGACATAAGTATTTGATACATCAGAAAAGCAGAACTTAATATTTGGTACAGAAACCTTTGTTTGCAATTACAAAGATCATACGTTTCCTGTAGTTATTGACCAGGTTTGCACACACTGCAGCAGGGATTTTGGCCCACTCCTCCATACAGACCTTCTCCAGATCCTTCAGGTTTCGGGGCTGTCGCTGGGCAATACGGACTTTCAGCTCCCTCCAAAGATTTTCTATTGGGTTCAGGTCTGGAGACTGGCTAGGCCACTCCAGGACCTTGAGATGCTTCTTACGGAGCCACTCCTTAGTTGCCCTGGCTGTGTGTTTCGGGTCGTTGTCATGCTGGAAGATCCAGCCACGACCCATCTTCAATGCTCTTACTGAGGGAAGGAGGTTTTTGGCCAAGATCTCGCGATACATGGCCCCATCCATCCTCCCCTCAATATGGTGCAGTCGTCCTGTCCCCTTTGCAGAAAAGCATCCCCAAAGAATGGTGTTTCCACCTCCATGCTTCATGGTTGGGAGGGTGTTCTTGGGGTTGTACTCAACCTTCTTCTTCCTCCAAACACGGCGAGTGGAGTTTAGACCAAAAAGCTCTATTTTTGTCTCATCAGACCACATGACCTTCTCCCATTCCTCCTCTGGATCATCCAGATGGTCATTGGCAAACTTCAGACGGGCCTGGAAATGCACTGGCTTGAGCAGGGGGACCTTGCATGCGCTGCAGGATTTCAATCCATGACGGTGTAGTGTGTTACTAATGGTTTTCTTTGAGACTGTGGTCCCAGCTCTCTTCAGGTCATTGACCAGGTCCTGCCGTGTAGTTATGGGCTGATCCCTCACCTTTCTCATGATCATTGATGCCCCACGAGGTGAGATCTTGCATGGAGCCCCAGACCGAGGGTGGTTGACCGTCATCTTCAACTTCTTCCATTTTCTAATAATTGCGCCAACAGTTGTTGCCTTCTCACCAAGCTGCTTGCCTATTGTCCTGTAGCCCATCCCAGCCTTGTGCAGGTCTACAATTTTATCCCTGATGTCCTTACACAGCTCTCTGGTCTTGGCCATTGTAGAGAGATTGGAGTCTGTTTGATTGAGTGTGTGTACAGGTGTCTTTTATACAGGTAACAAGTTCAAACAGGTGCAGTTAATACAGGTAATGAGTGGAGAACAGGAGTGCTTCTTAAAGAAAAACTAACAGGTCTGTGAGAGCCGGAATTCTTACTGGTTGGTAGGTGATCAAATACTTATGTCATGCAATAAAATGCAAATTAATTACTTAAAAATCATACAATGTGATTTTGGGGATTTTTGTTTTAGATTCCGTCTCTCACAGTTGAAGTGTACCTATGATAAAAATTACAGACCTCTACATGCTTTGTAAGTAGGAAAACCTTCAAAATCGGCAGTGTATCAAATACTTGTTCTCCCCACTGTATATCTCTCTCTCTGTCTAGATGTATCTCTCTCTCTCTCTGTCTAGATGTATCTCTCTCTCTGTCTAGATGTATCTCTCTCTCTGTCTAGATGTTTCTCTCTCTCTCTCTGTCTAGATGTATCTCTCTCTCTCTCTGTCTAGATGTATCTCTCTCTCTCTGTCTAGATGTATCTCTCTCTCTCTAGATGTATCTCTCTCTCTGTCTAGATGTATCTCTCTCTCTCTGTCTAGATGTATCTCTCTCTCTGTCTAGATGTATCTCTCTCTCTGTCTAGATGTATCTCTCTCTCTGTCTAGATGTATCTCTCTCTCTGTCTAGATGTATCTCTCTCTCTCTGTCTAGATGTATATCTCTCTCTCTGTCTAGATGTATCTCTCTCTCTGTCTAGATGTATCTCTCTCTCTCTGTCTAGATGTATCTCTCTCTCTGTCTAGATGTATCTCTCTCTCTGTCTAGATGTATCTCTCGCTCTCTGTCTAGATGTATCTCTCTCTCTGTCTAGATGTATCTCTCTCTCTGTCTAGATGTATCTCTCTCTCTCTGTCTAGATGTATCTCTCTCTCTCTGTCTAGATGTATCTCTCTCTCTCTGTCTAGATGTATCTCTCTGTCTAGATGTATCTCTCTCTCTGTCTAGATGTATCTCTCTCTCTGTCTAGATGTATCTCTCTCTCTGTCTAGATGTATCTCTCTCTCTCTGTCTAGATGTATCTCTCTCTCTGTCTAGATGTATCTCTCTCTCTCTGTCTAGATGTATCTCTCTCTCTGTCTAGATGTATCTCTCTCTCTCTGTCTAGATGTATCTCTCTCTCTGTCTAGATGTATCTCTCTCTCTCTGTCTAGATGTATATCTCTCTCTCTCTCTCTGTCTAGATGTATCTCTCTCTCTGTCTAGATGTATCTCTCTCTCTGTCTAGATGTATCTCTCTCTCTGTCTAGATGTATCTCTCTCTCTGTCTAGATGTATCTCTCTCTCTCTCTCTGTCTAGATGTATCTCTCTCTCTCTCTCTGTCTAGATGTATCTCTCTCTCTGTCTAGATGTATATCTCTCTCTGTCTATCTAGATGTATCTCTCTCTCTCTCTCTGTCTAGATGTATCTCTCTCTCTCTCTCTGTCTAGATGTATCTCTCTCTCTGTCTAGATGTATATCTCTCTCTGTCTATCTAGATGTATCTCTCTCTCTCTCTCTGTCTAGATGTATCTCTCTCTCTGTCTAGATGTATCTCTCTCTCTGTCTAGATGTATATCTCTCTCTCTCTCTGTCTAGATGTATCTCTCTCTCTGTCTAGATGTATATCTCTCTCTCTCTCTGTCTAGATGTATCTCTCTCTCTGTCTAGATGTATATCTCTCTCTCTCTCTGTCTAGATGTATCTCTCTCTCTATCTGTCTAGATGTATCTCTCTCTCTCTATCTAGATGTATCTCTCTCTCTGTCTAGATGTATCTCTCTCTCTCTGTCTAGATGTATCTCTCTCTCTCTGTCTAGATGTATCTCTCTCTCTGTCTAGATGTATCTCTCTCTCTCTGTCTAGATGTATCTCTCTCTCTCTCTCTATCTAGATGTATCTCTCTCTCTGTCTAGATGTATCTCTCTCTCTGTCTAGATGTATCTCTCTCTCTCTCTGTCTAGATGTATATCTCTCTCTCTGTCTAGATGTATCTCTCTCTCTCTCTCTCTGTCTAGATGTATCTCTCTCTCTGTCTAGATGTATCTCTCTCTCTGTCTAGATGTATCTCTCTCTCTGTCTAGATGTATCTCTCTCTCTGTCTAGATGTATCTCTCTCTATCTATCTAGATGTATCTCTCTCTCTGTCTAGATGTATCTCTCTCTCTGTCTAGATGTATCTCTCTCTCTCTCTGTCTAGATGTATCTCTCTCTCTGTCTAGATGTATCTCTCTCTCTCTCTGTCTAGATGTATCTCTCTCTCTCTCTGTCTAGATGTATCTCTCTCTCTGTCTAGATGTATCTCTCTCTCTATCTAGATGTATCTCTCTCTCTGTCTAGATGTATCTCTCTCTCTGTCTAGATGTATCTCTCTCTCTGTCTAGATGTATCTCTCTCTCTGTCTAGATGTATCTCTCTCTCTCTATCTAGATGTATCTCTCTCTCTGTCTAGATGTATCTCTCTCTCTATCTAGATGTATCTCTCTCTCTGTCTAGATGTATCTGTCTCTCTGTCTAGATGTATCTCTCTCTCTCTATCTAGATGTATCTCTCTCTCTGTCTAGATGTATCTCTCTCTCTGTCTAGATGTATCTCTCTCTCTCTATCTAGATGTATCTCTCTCTCTGTCTAGATGTATCTCTCTTTCTATCTAGATGTATCTCTCTCTCTGTCTAGATGTATCTCTCTCTCTGTCTAGATGTATCTCTCTCTCTCTATCTAGATGTATCTCTCTCTCTGTCTAGATGTATCTCTCTCTCTGTCTAGATGTATCTCTCTCTCTGTCTAGATGTATCTCTCTCTCTGTCTAGATGTATCTCTCTCTCTGTCTAGATGTATCTCTCTCTCTGTCTAGATGTATCTCTCTCTCTGTCTAGATGTATCTCTCTCTCTGTCTAGATGTATCTCTCTCTCTGTCTAGATGTATCTCTCTCTCTATCTAGATGTATCTCTCTCTCTGTCTAGATGTATCTCTCTCTCTGTCTAGATGTATCTCTCTCTCTGTCTAGATGTATCTCTCTCTCTGTCTAGATGTATCTCTCTCTCTGTCTAGATGTATCTCTCTCTGTCTAGATGTATCTCTCTCTCTGTCTAGATGTATCTCTCTCTCTGTCTAGATGTATCTCTCTCTCTGTCTAGATGTATCTCTCTCTCTGTCTAGATGTATCTCTCTCTCTCTCTGTCTAGATGTATCTCTCTCTCTGTCTAGATGTATCTCTCTCTCCTCTGTCTAGATGTATCTCTCTCTCTGTCTAGATGTATCTCTCTCTCTGTCTAGATGTATCTCTCTCTCTGTCTAGATGTATCTCTCTCTCTGTCTAGATGTATCTCTCTCTCTGTCTAGATGTATCTCTCTCTCTGTCTAGATGTATCTCTCTCTCTGTCTAGATGTATCTCTCTCTCTGTCTAGATGTATCTCTCTCTCTCTGTCTAGATGTATCTCTCTCTCTCTGTCTAGATGTATCTCTCTCTCTGTCTAGATGTATATCTCTCTCTCTCTGTCTAGATGTATCTCTCTCTCTGTCTAGATGTATCTCTCTCTCTGTCTAGATGTATCTCTCTCTCTCTGTCTAGATGTATCTCTCTCTCTGTCTAGATGTATCTCTCTCTCTCTGTCTAGATGTATCTCTCTCTCTCTCTGTCTAGATGTATCTCTCTCTCTCTCTGTCTAGATGTATCTCTCTCTCTGTCTAGATGTATCTCTCTCTCTGTCTAGATGTATCTCTCTCTCTGTCTAGATGTATCTCTCTCTCTGTCTAGATGTATCTCTCTCTCTCTGTCTAGATGTATCTCTCTCTCTCTGTCTAGATGTATCTCTCTCTCTGTCTAGATGTATCTCTCTCTCTGTCTAGATGTATCTCTCTCTCTCTGTCTAGATGTATTTCTCTCTCTCTGTCTAGATGTATCTCTCTCTCTCTGTCTAGATGTATCTCTCTCTCTCTGTCTAGATGTATCTCTCTCTCTCTGTCTAGATGTATCTCTCTCTCTGTCTAGATGTATCTCTCTCTCTCTGTCTAGATGTATCTCTCTCTCTCTGTCTAGATGTATCTCTCTCTCTCTGTCTAGATGTATCTCTCTCTCTGTCTAGATGTATCTTTCTCTCTCTGTCTAGATGTATCTCTCTCTCTCTCTGTCTAGATGTATCTCTCTCTCTGTCTAGATGTATCTCTCTCTCTGTCTAGATGTATCTCTCTCTCTCTGTCTAGATGTATCTCTCTCTCTCTCTGTCTAGATGTATCTCTCTCTCTCTGTCTAGATGTATCTCTCTCTCTGTCTAGATGTATCTCTCTCTCTGTCTAGATGTATCTCTCTCTCTCTGTCTAGATGTATCTCTCTCTCTCTCTGTCTAGATGTATCTCTCTCTCTCTCTGTCTAGATGTATCTCTCTCTCTCTCTGTCTAGATGTATCTCTCTCTCTGTCTAGATGTATCTCTCTCTCTCTCTGTCTAGATGTATCTCTCTCTCTCTGTCTAGATGTATCTCTCTCTCTGTCTAGATGTATCTCTCTCTCTGTCTAGATGTATCTCTCTCTCTGTCTAGATGTATCTCTCTCTCTCTCTGTCTAGATGTATCTCTCTCTCTCTCGTCTAGATGTATCTCTCTCTCTGTCTAGATGTATCTCTCTCTCTGTCTAGATGTATCTCTCTCTCTGTCTAGATGTATCTCTCTCTCTGTCTAGATGTATCTCTCTCTCTGTCTAGATGTATCTCTCTCTCTGTCTAGATGTATCTCTCTCTCTGTCTAGATGTATCTCTCTCTCTGTCTAGATGTATCTCTCTCTCTGTCTAGATGTATCTCTCTCTCTGTCTAGATGTATCTCTCTCTCTGTCTAGATGTATCTCTCTCTCTCTGTCTAGATGTATCTCTCTCTCTGTCTAGATGTATCTCTCTCTCTGTCTAGATGTATCTCTCTCTCTCTGTCTAGATGTATCTCTCTCTCTGTCTAGATGTATCTCTCTCTCTGTCTAGATGTATCTCTCTCTCTGTCTAGATGTATCTCTCTCTCTGTCTAGATGTATCTCTCTCTCTGTCTAGATGTATCTCTCTCTCTCTGTCTAGATGTATCTCTCTCTCTCTGTCTAGATGTATCTCTCTCTCTGTCTATATGTATCTCTCTCTCTCTGTCTAGATGTATCTCTCTCTCTGTCTAGATGTATCTCTCTCTCTGTCTAGATGTATCTCTCTCTCTGTCTAGATGTATCTCTCTCTCTGTCTAGATGTATCTCTCTCTCTGTCTAGATGTATCTCTCTCTCTGTCTAGATGTATCTCTCTCTCTGTCTAGATGTATCTCTCTCTCTGTCTAGATGTATCTCTCTCTCTGTCTAGATGTATCTCTCTCTCTGTCTAGATGTATCTCTCTCTCTGTCTAGATGTATCTCTCTCTCTGTCTAGATGTATCTCTCTCTCTCTGTCTAGATGTATCTCTCTCTCTCTCTGTCTAGATGTATCTCTCTCTCTGTCTAGATGTATCTCTCTCTCTGTCTAGATGTATCTCTCTCTCTGTCTAGATGTATCTCTCTCTCTGTCTAGATGTATCTCTCTCTCTGTCTAGATGTATCTCTCTCTCTGTCTAGATGTATCTCTCTCTCTGTCTAGATGTATCTCTCTCTCTCTATCTAGATGTATCTCTCTCTCTGTCTAGATGTATCTCTCTCTCTATCTAGATGTATCTCTCTCTCTGTCTAGATGTATCTGTCTCTCTGTCTAGATGTATCTCTCTCTCTCTATCTAGATGTATCTCTCTCTCTGTCTAGATGTATCTCTCTCTCTGTCTAGATGTATCTCTCTCTCTCTATCTAGATGTATCTCTCTCTCTGTCTAGATGTATCTCTCTTTCTATCTAGATGTATCTCTCTCTCTGTCTAGATGTATCTCTCTCTCTGTCTAGATGTATCTCTCTCTCTCTATCTAGATGTATCTCTCTCTCTGTCTAGATGTATCTCTCTCTCTGTCTAGATGTATCTCTCTCTCTGTCTAGATGTATCTCTCTCTCTGTCTAGATGTATCTCTCTCTCTGTCTAGATGTATCTCTCTCTCTGTCTAGATGTATCTCTCTCTCTGTCTAGATGTATCTCTCTCTCTGTCTAGATGTATCTCTCTCTCTATCTAGATGTATCTCTCTCTCTGTCTAGATGTATCTCTCTCTCTGTCTAGATGTATCTCTCTCTCTGTCTAGATGTATCTCTCTCTCTGTCTAGATGTATCTCTCTCTCTGTCTAGATGTATCTCTCTCTGTCTAGATGTATCTCTCTCTCTGTCTAGATGTATCTCTCTCTCTGTCTAGATGTATCTCTCTCTCTGTCTAGATGTATCTCTCTCTCTGTCTAGATGTATCTCTCTCTCTCTCTGTCTAGATGTATCTCTCTCTCTGTCTAGATGTATCTCTCTCTCTGTCTAGATGTATCTCTCTCTCTGTCTAGATGTATCTCTCTCTCTGTCTAGATGTATCTCTCTCTCTGTCTAGATGTATCTCTCTCTCTGTCTAGATGTATCTCTCTCTCTGTCTAGATGTATCTCTCTCTCTGTCTAGATGTATCTCTCTCTTCTGTCTAGATGTATCTCTCTCTCTGTCTAGATGTATCTCTCTCTCTGTCTAGATGTATCTCTCTCTCTCTGTCTAGATGTATCTCTCTCTCTCTGTCTAGATGTATCTCTCTCTCTGTCTAGATGTATATCTCTCTCTCTCTCTGTCTAGATGTATCTCTCTCTCTGTCTAGATGTATCTCTCTCTCTGTCTAGATGTATCTCTCTCTCTCTGTCTAGATGTATCTCTCTCTCTGTCTAGATGTATCTCTCTCTCTCTGTCTAGATGTATCTCTCTCTCTCTCTGTCTAGATGTATCTCTCTCTCTCTCTGTCTAGATGTATCTCTCTCTCTGTCTAGATGTATCTCTCTCTCTGTCTAGATGTATCTCTCTCTCTGTCTAGATGTATCTCTCTCTCTGTCTAGATGTATCTCTCTCTCTCTGTCTAGATGTATCTCTCTCTCTCTGTCTAGATGTATCTCTCTCTCTGTCTAGATGTATCTCTCTCTCTGTCTAGATGTATCTCTCTCTCTCTGTCTAGATGTATTTCTCTCTCTCTGTCTAGATGTATCTCTCTCTCTCTCTGTCTAGATGTATCTCTCTCTCTCTGTCTAGATGTATCTCTCTCTCTTGTCTAGATGTATCTCTCTCTCTGTCTAGATGTATCTCTCTCTCTGTCTAGATGTATCTCTCTCTCTGTCTAGATGTATCTCTCTCTCTCTGTCTAGATGTATCTCTCTCTCTGTCTAGATGTATCTTTCTCTCTCTGTCTAGATGTATCTCTCTCTCTCTCTGTCTAGATGTATCTCTCTCTGTCTAGATGTATCTCTCTCTCTGTCTAGATGTATCTCTCTCTCTCTGTCTAGATGTATCTCTCTCTCTCTGTCTAGATGTATCTCTCTCTCTCTGTCTAGATGTATCTCTCTCTGTCTAGATGTATCTCTCTCTCTGTCTAGATGTATCTCTCTCTCTGTCTAGATGTATCTCTCTCTCTCTGTCTAGATGTATCTCTCTCTCTCTGTCTAGATGTATCTCTCTCTCTCTCTGTCTAGATGTATCTCTCTCTCTGTCTAGATGTATCTCTCTCTCTCTCTGTCTAGATGTATCTCTCTCTCTCTGTCTAGATGTATCTCTCTCTCTGTCTAGATGTATCTCTCTCTCTGTCTAGATGTATCTCTCTCTGTCTAGATGTATCTCTCTCTCTCTGTCTAGATGTATCTCTCTCTCTGTCTAGATGTATCTCTCTCTCTGTCTAGATGTATCTCTCTCTCTGTCTAGATGTATCTCTCTCTCTGTCTAGATGTATCTCTCTCTCTGTCTAGATGTATCTCTCTCTCTGTCTAGATGTATCTCTCTCTCTGTCTAGATGTATCTCTCTCTCTCTGTCTAGATGTATCTCTCTCTCTGTCTAGATGTATCTCTCTCTCTGTCTAGATGTATCTCTCTCTCTGTCTAGATGTATCTCTCTCTCTGTCTAGATGTATCTCTCTCTCTCTGTCTAGATGTATCTCTCTCTCTGTCTAGATGTATCTCTCTCTCTGTCTAGATGTATCTCTCTCTGTCTAGATGTATCTCTCTCTGTCTAGATGTATCTCTCTCTCTGTCTAGATGTATCTCTCTCTCTCTCTGTCTAGATGTATCTCTCTCTCTGTCTAGATGTATCTCTCTCTCTATCTAGATGTATCTCTCTCTCTGTCTAGATGTATCTCTCTCTCTGTCTAGATGTATCTCTCTCTCTGTCTAGATGTATCTCTCTCTCTGTCTAGATGTATCTCTCTCTCTGTCTAGATGTATCTCTCTCTCTCTCTGTCTAGATGTATCTCTCTCTCTGTCTAGATGTATCTCTCTCTCTGTCTAGATGTATCTCTCTCTCTGTCTAGATGTATCTCTCTCTCTGTCTAGATGTATCTCTCTCTCTGTCTAGATGTATCTCTCTCTCTGTCTAGATGTATCTCTCTCTCTCTGTCTAGATGTATCTCTCTCTCTGTCTAGATGTATCTCTCTCTCTCTCTCTCTGTCTAGATGTATCTCTCTCTCTCTCTGTCTAGATGTATTTTTCTCTCTCTCTCTCTATCTAGATGTATCTCTCTCTCTCTCGATCGCTCTCTTTCTCTCTCTCTCCTCTCACACACGAAAAACACTTTAGTCTGCTTGTCACGTTTGTGTCCTCTCTCCCTTCCTTTTCCCTTTTCTAAATCTCACTACTCTCATTCTCTACCTCCTCCTACCTCCTTCTCTAAATCTCACTACTCTCATTCTCTACCTCCTCCTACCTCCTTCTCTAAATCTCACTACTCTCATTCTCTACCTCCTCCTACCTCCTTCTCTAAATCTCACTACTCTCATTCTCTACCTCCTCCTACCTCCTTCTCTAAATCTCACTACTCTCATTCTCTACCTCCTACCACCTTCTCTAAATCTCACTACTCTCATTCTCTACCTCCTCCTACCTCCTTCTCTAAATCTCACTACTCTCATTCTCTACCTCCTCCTACCTCCTTCTCTAAATCTCACTATTCTCATTCTCTACCTCCTCCTACCTCCTTCTCTAAATCTCACTACTCTCATTCTCTACCTCCTCCTACCTCCTTCTCTAAATCTCACTACTCTCATTCTCTACCTCCTCCTACCTCCTTCTCTAAATCTCACTACTCTCATTCTCTACCTCCTCCTACATCCTTCTCTAAATCTCACTACTCTCATTCTCTACCTCCTCCTACCTCCTTCTCTTATTTCGATGACTAATCTTTTGTTACAATTCTGTTCTTTCCAGTCGTGTTCTCCAGAATCAGAGTTGAGATCAGAGGAATAGCACAGAATATTATTTTACACTCCTTTTCTCCTCCCCTCTTCTGGGTATTTGTAGTTCCTATTGAGCGAAAGGAATGTAATACAGCAGTCTAAAATTAGCTAACAGTATTCCTCATGCAATCTCCCCAGTCTCTAAAACAGCCAGTTAGACTAGACAGAAATAGGACCTATACGTGTGGCAGACTGTGCTTACTACACATCATACAGGCCCTGAGCCATGCCAGACATACAGTACAGTATCAAACACAGACAGAGCTACACATTGTTCCTGGAGTCACCAGAGAATGACCAACTAAACAGTACGGTATCAAACACAGACAGAACTACACATTGTTCCTGGAGTCATCAGAGAATGACCAACTAAACAGTACGGTATCAAACACAGACAGAACTACACATTGTTCCTGGAGTCATCAGAGAATGACCAACTAAACAGTACGGTATCAAACACAGACAGAACTACACATTGTTCCTGGAGTCATCAGAGAATGACCAACTAAACAGTACGGTATCAAACACAGACAGAACTACACATTGTTCCTAAACAGTACTGTACTGTCTGTTACAGTCTGTACTGTACTGTTACTGTGCTGTCATTATTCTGGGATCAGTTATTGTGCTGTCATTATTCTGGGATCAGTTACTGTGCTGTCATTATTCTGGGATCAGTTATTGTGCTGTCATTATTCTGGGATCAGTTACTGTGCTGTCATTATTCTGGGATCAGTTACTGTGCTGTCATTATTCTGGGATCAGTTATTGTGCTGTCATTTTTCTGGGATCAGTTATTGTGCTGTCATTATTCTGGGATCAGTTACTGTGCTGTCATTATTCTGGGATCAGTTACTGTGCTGTCATTATTCTGGGATCAGTTACTGTGCTGTCATTATTCTGGGATCAGTTACTGTGCTGTCATTATCCTGGGATCAGCACACAGTTACTGTGCTAATGGTTTATTATCGGCATGTTAGATATATGGACTGAGAATACAGTGGGTTTGGGGTTTTCAAGACAGTCTATGGTTGGCAAGACATTACTATCCAAACTGAAGGACAGCTGGACAGCACTGTGTGTTTTATGTGTGAGTGGTTATAGCGTTAATTGCGAGAGGCACATATCTAATAGATTATGTTCAGTATGAGGAAAGCTGTTCTGAGGCAGCAGTGTGTGAGGCTTGTCTCTCTGTCTTGACCCTTACTATGGTCAGGGAGGAAAGAACTGCAATGACTCATCACTCGGCACAGCCAGCACTAACAAGACACGACACACAGAGAAGAGAGCTGAGAGGAGCAGCAAGGATACAGCACACAGACACATATACTTTCACACACACTCACACACACACACACACAAAAGCACAGATGAGTAGCTCAGTGGGGCAGAGGGGGCTGGCAGGGTCCTGCTCTGTGAGCTGCTGGAAGCAAATAGACCTCATGCCTGAGTGTGTCTGTCACGTCTGAGGCTACACACACACACACACACACACATAATTAGCCACACACGCACTGCATACACACTCGGTCTAGCACAACACCCCCTCTTCCTTCATGCCACAGGTGTGCCTGTCACTTGAGAGAAGCCACACTGAGTTAGAGAGCGTAGCCGGAACAGAGAGGACATAAACAGTACAGAAATAAATCAATATAACCAACATACTTGTCGGTGTGTGTATGTGAGTGCGTGTGTGTGCATGAGTGTGTGAGAGTGTATGTGAGTGTGCGTGAGAGAGAACGAGAGAGAGAGAGAGATCTTGTTATGTCCTATGTTCATTAGGTAGGCTAAATTAAACATTACATTCACTTTCTATCGATTCCTATTGATTCCCATGATGTCATAAATAGAGTCAATTTATAAGCTGTTCATCCCAATGCGTTCAATCTCATGTCCCTTTCACTAAACTCACCACAATTATGGTGCGTTGTCTCGCAGATTGTCGCATCTGTCACGTTCTGACCTTTATTTTCCTTTGTTTTGTCTTTAGTTAGTATGGTCAGGGCGTGAGTTGGGGTGGGCAGTCTATGTTATGTGTTTCTATGTTTAGGTTTGTCAATTGGCCTGATATGGTTCTCAATCAGAGACAGGTGTTTTGCATTGTCTCTGATTGGGAACCATATTTAGGTTGCCTGTTTTCACTGTTGGTTTGTGGGTGTTTGTTTCCTGTGTCTGTGTTCATGCCACACGGGACTGTTAGGTTACTTTGTTATTTTGTATTTTTTGTCGTGTTCAGTGGATTATATTAAAACATGGACACTTACCACTCTGCGTCTTGGTCCGATCCCTGCTACACCTCCTCTTCAGACGAAGAGGAGGAAATCAGCCGTTACAGCATCAGCTTGAAATTTTCTGGGAAACCCAGAAATAAAATAATCCGTAATTGCATCAGATGTGTGTCTATCCACAAAACATTATCCTGAAATAGGGAAACCCAGAAATAAAATCATCCGTAATTGCATCAGATGTGTGTCTATCCACAAAACATTATCCTGAAATACATCCAGGAAAATTGGAAAAAGATAGACCTCCCACTTCAGCTTTCAGTAGTAATACAGGTAGCCCAATAGAGGTTAAACACACCTACAGGAGGGACAAGGCTTACGCTTAAACCAGACAGACGACTCTCAGGCATTCGTAAGATGGAATTGACATGATGGATGAGAGAGCATGTGGGTTTCATGTGTGTTGTCATTTTAAAAGACTTACAAGAACGTTACGGTATGTTGTGTCCTGAGGTCCATTTCCCTGTCCCTTCTATGTCTAATTTATAATAACACGTTCATAACCAGTCAGCAAATATTTGGAGCAAATTAAATGTGTATTTTGCAGACCTTGTAATGAAATGACTTAGAGATCTGTTATAAGCAAAATCTCTATCCTTCTCTACCACTTTCTACTCTAGCAGTAGATTTGACTTCCCATGAGCTGTCCTGGCACTAACACGTGTTGTGTGTTTCACTATGCAACCTACTTGCACTGCACACACAGTGATGTTATCCAGAGCCATCGATGGAGACGGGAGAGAGGTGGCGGTGAAGATGATGATGATGTCATATAGCCCCAACCCAGTTGTATTGAGCGCTGCATTTTGGTGTGGTTGCTGGGTTAAAGGCTTCTGCTTCTACAATCTACAGTCTGCTTCTACAATCTACAGCCTGCTTCTACAATCTACAGTCTGCTTCTACAATCTACAGTCTGCTTCTACAATCTACAGTCTGCTTCTACAATCTACAGTCTGCTTCTACAATCTACAGTCTGCTTCTACAATCTACAGTCTGCTTCTACAATCTACAGTCTGCTTCTACAATCTACAGTCTGCTTCTACAATCTACAGTCTGCTTCTAATCTACAGTCTGCTTCTACAATCTACAGTCTGCTTCTACAATCTACAGTCTGCTTCTAATCTACAGTCTGCTTCTACAATCTACTTCTACAATCTACAGTATGCTTCTACAATCTACAGTCTGCTTCTAATCTACAGTCTGCTTCTAATCTACAGTCTGCTTCTAATCTACAGTCTGCTTCTACAATCTACAGTCTGCTTCTAATCTACAGTCTGCTTCTAATCTACAGTCTGCTTCTAATCTACAGTCTGCTTCTACAATCTACAGTCTGCTTCTACAATCTACAGTCTGCTTCTACAGTCTGCTTCTACAATCTACAGTCTGCTTCTACAATCTACAGTCTGCTTCTACAATCTACAGTCTGCTTCTACAATCTACAGTCTGCTTCTACAATCTACAGTCTGCTTCTACAATCTACAGTCTGCTTCTACAATCTACAGTCTGCCTCTACAATCTACAGTCTGCTTCTAATCTACAGTCTGCTTCTACAATCTACAGTCTGCTTCTACAATCTACAGTCTGCTTCTAATCTACAGTCTGCTTCTACAATCTACTTCTACAATCTACAGTATGCTTCTACAATCTACAGTCTGCTTCTAATCTACAGTCTGCTTCTAATCTACAGTCTGCTTCTAATCTACAGTCTGCTTCTACAATCTACAGTCTGCTTCTAATCTACAGTCTGCTTCTGATCTACAGTCTGCTTCTAATCTACAGTCTGCTTCTAATCTACAGTCTGCTTCTAAACAACAGTCTGCTTCTAATCTACAGTCTGCTTCTACAATCTACAGTCTGCTTCTAATCTACAGTCTGCTTCTAATCTACAGTATGCTTCTACAATCTACAGTCAGCTTCTAATCTACAGTCTGCTTCTAATCTACAGTCTGCTTCTACAATCTACAGTCAGCTTCTAATCTACAGTCTGCTTCTAATCTACAGTCTACTTCTACAATCTACAGTCTGCTTCTACAATCTACAGTCAGTTTCTAATCTACAGTCAGCTTCTAATCTACAGTCTGCTTCTAATCTACAGTCTACTTCTACAGTCTGCTTCTACAATCTACAGTCTGCTTCTAATCTACAGTCTGCTTCTACAATCTACAGTCAGTTTCTAATCTACAGTCTGCTTCTAATCTACAGTCTGCTTCTACAATCTACTTCTACAATCTACAGTCTGCTTCTACAATCTACAGTCTGCTTCTAATCTACAGTCTGCTTCTAATCTACAGTCTACTTCTACAATCTACAGTCTGCTTCTAATCTACACAGTCAATCAGCATCAGTCAGAAGGGGGGACTTTTTAACATGTTGTTATGTAATCGCACACACACACACACATACATACATACGCACGCACGCACGCACACACACACACCTGCAGCACATGGTTGGATCTCCTCAGGTCCCCTGTTTAACTATCCCATCTTGACCTATTACATGAAAGATTACAGAGTCAGCTATGATTACCCTCCTCTCTCCTCCCTGACTGACTGTGTACCTTTGACTGCTACACTCAGCACCATGACTGGGTTGGAGAGGTAAAGAGGAAGAGAGGGAGAGACAGAGAGAGAGGAGAGGGATATGGAGAGAGAGAAAGAGAGAGATTTGAAATGTCTTTATTCTTTTGGAACTGAGTATAATGTTTACTGTTCATTTTTTTTGTTTATTTAAACATATTGTAACGACCCTGGGTTTATAAGCGCGGAAATTGACTCTGCCGCACGAGCATGCTTTTGCGGCACATTCGATAGCGCGCCGGACTTCGGGCTAGAAGGTCGAGGGTTCGAGACCTGCTCCGTGCTGTTTCATTACAATATGTTTCCCATGCCAATAAAGCCCCTTAAATTGAAATGAGAGAGAGAGAGTGATTAAGTATATGTGTATGTGCTCGTTTGCATAGTCATGTGTGTGTGTTAGAGAGGCTGCATTGTCAATGTATTGCTACCTCTGTACTGCAGAATGAGCCACTACTTTGATTGTAACTTCCAGCTCATATTAGCTATCGCTACCTGCTGTTGATAACAGGAAACTACTGCTCCAATAAGTTAGTTCTATATCTGTCAGCAGGGGGCAGTAGCGCTGCATAAATAAACTAATCCTGGTCCACCTATCGCTCTCATGGTAAATAAACCTCTAGCACAAGGATGGGAAACTCCTTTCCCCATCTCTAGCAAACACAGCTGATTAAACAAATTGCATTCTAAACTGAAGATCCTGATTAGTTGATTATTGAGTCAGGTGTGTTAGCTGGGGCTGGGGAAAAGGTGTGACACCAATCAGGCACCTGATGACTGGAATGACCTATCCTTGGTCTAGCATCAACCAGGGCTACAGCGTCACAAGATACTATGGTGTGTAAGTCAGATTGAATAATATTTTCCTGTATGGTGATATGTATTGGACTTATACGTTGCAATTATTACCAGCAAATGGCCTTCGCTATATCATCCATGTTGCACCATCCTCTTCCTCTCCTCTTCTCTCTCCATATTCTCTGTCAGAAAGGAATGTAGAGAATGATTGAAGGATGAATCATACATGATATTTCTGCAGAATTAGGTTTTTTCCCTACACTCTTTCTCTTTCTCTCTATCTTCCTCTAACTCTGTCTGTCTTCCTCTAACTCTGTCTTCCTCTAACTCTGTCTGTCTGTCTGTCTGTCTCTCAAACACTGTCCTTGTCTCTCCTCTATCTCCAGTGTGAACTTATATAGAGGAGAAGATAGAGGGTGACTGAAGGATGAATCATACATCGTCACATTCTCTCTCTCTCTCTCTCTCTCTCTCTCTCTCTCACACACACACACAGGCATGTGCATGTGCACACGCACACACACAAACACACACACTAGAGCGCACACACATGCGCGCATCAAATCAAATTGTATTTGTCACATGCGCCAAATACAACAGATGTAGACCTTACAGTTAAATGCTTACTTACAAGCCCTTAAACAACAATGCAGTTTTAAGAAAATACCTATAAAAAAAAGTAACTAATAAAAGTAACAAATACTTAAAGAGCAGCAGTATAACAACAATAGCAAGGCTATATACAGGGGGTACCGGTACAGAGTCAATGTGCGGGGGCACCGGTTAGTCGAGGTAATTGAGGTAATATGTACATGTAGGTAGAGTTACTAAAGTGACTATGCGTGGGGCGGGGGGGCAATGCAAATAGTCTGGGTAGTCATTTGATTAGATGTTCAGGAGTCTTATGGCTCGGGGGTAGAAGCTGTTTAGAAGCGTCTTGGACCTAAACTTGGCGCTCTGGTACCGCTTGCTGTGCGATAGCAGAGAGAACATTCTATGGCTAGGGTGGCTGGAGTCTTTCACAATTTAGTCTCATTAGCTTGGCAGTATAGTATTTCTTGCTCCCTAGTGGGCTAATAAAGCAATTTAGTGTGTGTGTGTGTGTTAAAATCTGCCATTTGGCAGTTCAGGCTGCTATGCCGGTATAGTGAATATAGGTCTGTGCATTGAGTGTTAGGCGTATAGCAGGGGTATTTGATTTGATTCAACTCTTACCCTACGAGGCCCGGAGCCTGCTGGTCTTCTGTTATAATTGATCATTAATTGCATCCACCTAAGCCAGTCCCTGATTAGAGATGAACAATGGGAAAATGCAGTGGAACTGGCTTGGAGGTCCAGAGTTGAGTTTGAGGGGCCTATAGGCTATATGTTTATGACCTTATAGGTATGCCTCCACTGTTGTTAAGATTTCATTTCATATCGGGGCTTTTGGTGGTTGTGGTGATATGATATTCATATTTAATATTGTGTTTGCTGGCTGTAGCTACATAATAACAAGGTCAATTCTCAGTAGTGGGTGGAGATTATTTTGAGTCGTCAATATTTACCACAACCACAAAGTCATAAACCCCAGCCCATTTATCTTCTTAAAATTTGATTTTAAACCTAACCATAATCTTAACCTTAAACATTAATTAACACACTGCTAACCTTATGCATAACACTAACCTTAAATTAAGACCAAAGAGCACATTTGTTTTCATTCATTTTTACGATATAGACTTTGTGTTTGTGGTAACTACTGGAAATCAGTATTTAGGGAGACCGTAAACCCCGCCCATGCAGTTGAGAGGCAGATTCAAATGTGATGACGTACAAGGATACATAAACAGGGATTGGACCCCTAAATAAATGGCGAAGAACAGATCCATATAATACAAAAACTGACGAATTTACGTAGCCCTAACTCTGAAGTTGTTGGCCCCCGTGCACAAAGCCAGGGATTGGCAGGAAGTTATTTTAAGTCTGCGGAGGTCATCAGCATTGGAGTAGACAGTTGACTAGACCGTTTAAAGCCCCCCTGACTGCATATCTGAGAGCGAATCGGGATCAGCGGATCCACCCCACACAGCCATAGCCCTGCTTTGCCTAACCATAGCGGTTCCTGCATACGCCGTTATGAGCTCCTGGTACGCGTCTGGTTCTCGGAACGACGCTCCCTCCCCACTCCCAGCCGTTACCGAGGAGAAGCCGCCGAAGAGGAGAGCGTTTTACCTGCTTCGGAAGACGTCCAAGAATCCCAGCCGTAGCGACAAGCAACAGCAGCAGCAACCCGCGGCAAACAACAACAATATACCTTTCATGATCCACTGCCAGATCGGGAAGGAGATCAAGCACATATGCAGCAACTGCCGCGGCAACTGCCATGAAGGTGAGTGGAGAGGAGGGTTGAGGTTTTCACAGCAGCAGGAAGAGCCCACTGGGCACAGGCATCAATTGAAAGTATATTTCACGCTGTTTCCACTCAATTGAATTGCAATTACGTGAAACAACGTTGATTCAAGCAGTAGGAGATGTTTTTGATCATCTCCCACTTCATCTTTGCACTGCTCCTCCAAGCGACCGCTCCCTTGGCTTGCTCGCTTGCCTTTGCCTGCCCCACGGCGGGCTGTTTTTCTCCGTGGACAGGCTGCTGAGGACTTTTCAAATCGTAATAATAAAGAATACTACTCTGAGTCAGACTATTTCTGTGGATGTACTAGTATATGGTGTTTTGTAAGCATTAGGCTATTGAATATCTATCTAGGCAGTATAGCATTGGAATGGTATTTTTCTTCTTCTGCTGTGTTTTGAATGTTGTTGTGATGGAGGTGTTCAAACAGCCCCTGGCTCCAGTAGGCTACAAGCCTGAGATGTACCGTTCTATTTACTATCACAAGTGCATATGAAAAGCATAAATCATTTAAATGCATTCCATAGTTAATTCAGTTGATAGGTCTGTCTCCTCTCCTTTACACTTAGGCTGTTACTACTATTTTCTCATGCCAAACTTCACCCAGGCCCCCCTTCCAGCATTGGGGAACATCCTGCGCCCCCACTGCACGTCCACACCATGTCTATTTCTAAGGGCACAAGCACTGTTCATGATACAAACTGTTCACACACCTCTTCTTGGCGGATAGTTGTTTTGTTGTTGTAGGTTTTAAAGCTTATTTCACACATATTGTCATGAGGTGCAGAGAAAATGTTTCTGTTTTAAAGCACATTTTCTTGCAATTCTACACATTTCGCCAACGTGTATTCATGTGATATTTGAGTGACTCAAACATTACAACAAAATGTATGGGCTAAAAAACCTAGCTAAAAACATTAGCTGACATGGGCTAGTTGATCTGGACATTTCTGACAAGTTATAAATAGCTCCCCCCGCCAACCCCTGCGCCCCCACTCTCCCTCACACACACACTTACTCTTTGTGCAGACTAAAAGGTGTGTGTGTGTGTGTGTGTGTGTGTGTGTGTGTGTGTGTGTGTGTGTGTGTGTGTGTGTGTGTGTGTGTGTGTGTGTGTGTGTGTGTGTGTGTGTGTGTGTGATTAAGAGTTTGAATTAGTATTTTTATTTGAATTAGAATATTTTTCCCCTGTCCCTGTGATCCGGGCACCATGCCTTTTTTCCGAACAGTCCAGCCTGGTAGGAAGACCGGTGTTATGGGAAGGAGGGGGAGTTTGGAGATGGAAAAATGATGAGAAAATGGAGTAAGGAGAGCAGTGTAATTATTTTAGAACAGTCTGACATCTCTCTTACAGTGCAGAGCGTATCATAGCTCAGGGAGAGAGAGATATACACTACCGTTCAAAAGATTGGGGTCACTTAGAAATGTCCTTGTTTTTGAAAGGAAAAGCACATTTTTTGTGTCCATTAAATTAACATAAAATTGATCAGAAATACAGTGTAGACATTGTTAATGTTGTAAATTACTATTGTAGCTGGAAACGGCTGATTATTTTATGGAATATCCACATAGGTGTACAGAGACCCATTATCAGCAACCATCACTGCAGTGTTCCAATGGCACGTTGTGTTAGCTAATCCAAGTTTATCATTTTAAAAGGCTAATTGATCATTAGAAAACCCTTTTGCAATTATGTTAGCACAGCTGAAAACTGTTGTTCTGATTAAAGAAGCAATAAAACTGGTCTTCTTTAGATTAGTTGACTATCTGGACAATCAGCATTTGTGATTTCGATTACAGGCTAAAAATGGCCAGAATCTAAGATCTTTCATTTGAAACTCGTCAATCTATTCTTCTTCTGAGAAATGAAGGCTATTCCATGCGAGAAATTGCCAAGAAACTGAAGATCTCATACGCCTTCACAGAACAGCACAAACTGGCTTTAACCAGAATAGAAAGAGGACTGGGAGGCCCCGGTGCACAACTGAGGGGAGGACAAGTACATTAGTGTCTAGTTTGAGAAACAGACGCCTCACTAGGTCCTCAACTGGAAGCTTCATTAAATAGTACCCGCAAAATACCAGTCTCAACGTCAAGTGAAGAGGCGACTCCGAGATGCTGGCCTTCTAGGCAGAGTTCCTTTGTCCAGTGTCTTTGTTCTTTTGCCCACCTTAATCTTTTATTTTTATTGGCCAGTCTGAGAGATGGCTTTTTCTTTGCAACTCTGCCTAGAAGGCCAGCATCCCGGAGTCGCCTCTTCACTGTTGACGTTGAGACTGGTGTTTTGCGGGTACTATTTAATGAAGCTGCAAGGCACCACAACAAACCGCCAAGAGAGGACCGCCCACCAAAACTCCCAGACCAGGGAAGGAGGGCATTAATCAGAGAGGCAACAAAGAGACCAAAGATAACCCTGAAGGAGCTGCAAAGCTCCACAGCGGAGATTGGAGTATCTATCCATAGGACCACTTTAAGCCGAACACTCCACAGAGCTGGGCTTTACGGAAGAGTGGCCAGAAAAAAGCCATTGCTTAAAAAAAAGATAAGAAAGCACGTTTGGGGTTCGCCAAAAGGCATGTGGGAAACTCCCCAAACATATGGAAGAAGGTACTCTGGTCAGATGAGACTAAAATTGAGCTTTTTGGCCATCAAAGAAAATGTCTGGCGCAAACCCAACACCTGTCATCACCCCGAGAACCCCATCCCCACGGTGAAGCATGGTGATGGCAGCATCATGCTGTGGGGATGTTTTTCATTGGCAGGGACTGGGAAACTGGTCAGAATTGAAGGAATGTTGGATGGTGCTAAATACGAGGAAATTCTTGAGGGAAACCTGTTTCAGTCTTACAGAGATTTGGGACTGGGATGGAGATTCACCTTCCAGCAGGACAATGACCCTAAGCATACTGCTAAAGCAACACTTGAGTGGTTTAAGGGGAAACATTTAATGTCTTGGAATGGCCTAGTCAAAGCCCAGACCTCAATCCAGTTGAGAATCTGTGGTATGACTTAGATTGCTGTACACCAGCGGAAACCATCCAACTCTTATTTCTTGTTTGTTTCACAATAAAAAATATTTTGCATCTTCAAAGTGGTAGGCATGTTGTGTAAATCAAATGATACAAACCCCCCAAAAATCTATTTTAATTCCAGGTTGTAAGGCAACAAAATTGGAAAAATACCCAGGGGGGTGAATACTTTCGAGAGAGAGAGACCAAACTGGGCTGTGTATAATGTGGAGAAAGTTAAAAATAAAAATATATTTTTTTAAACTCCCCTCTGTAAACCTTCCATCTTCATCTTTCCTTGTGTTATGATTTATATTACCATGGTCTCTTCCTTATGTATTAATTAGACGCATTCAGATCAATTGCTCCTTGACTATAGCTCAGCCTTCAACACCATAGTACCCTCCATGCTCATCATTAAGCTCGAGGCCCTGGGTCTGAACCCCGCCCTGTGCAACTGGGTCCTGGACTTCCTGACGGGCCACCCCCAGGTGGGGAAGGTAGGAAAAACACCTCTACTTCACTCATCCTCAACACAGGGGCCTCACAGGGGTGCGCGCTCAACCCCCTCCTGTACTCCCTGTTCACCCATGACTGTGTGGCCACGCACGCCTCCAACTCAATCATCAAGTTTGCAGATGACAACAGTAGTAGGCCTGATTACCAACAATGATGAGACAGCCTACGAGGAGAAGTTGAGGGCCCTGGGAGAGTGGTGCCAGGAAAATAACCTCTCCCTCAACATCAAACAAATGACGGAGCTGATCGTGGACTTCAGGAAACAGCAGAGGGAGCACGCCCCTAACTGGGTTGTGTAACATCGACAGGACCGCAGTAGAGAAGGAGGAAAGCTTCAAGTTCCTCGGCGTACACATCACTGACGATCTGAAATGGTCCACCCACACAGTGTGGTGAAATAAGGTGCAACAACGCCTCTTCAACATCAGGAGGCTGAAGAAATTTGGCTTGGCCCCTAAGAGCCTCAAACTTTTACAGATGCACAATTGAGAGCATCCTGTCGGTCTGTGTCACCGCCTGGTACGGCAACTGCACCGCCCGCAACCGCAGGGCTCTCCAGAGGGCGGTACGGTCTGCACAACACATCACCGCGGCACACTGCCAGCCCTCCAGGACACTTACAGCACCTGATGTCATAGGAAGGCCAAAAATATCAATGGACATCAACCACCCGAGCCACGGCCTGTTCATCCCGCTACCATCCAGAAGGAGAGGTCAGTACAGGTGCATCAAAGCTGGGACCGAGACTGAAGAACAGCTTCAATCTCAAGCCATCAGACTGTTAAATAGCCATCACTAGCCAGCTACCACCCGGTTACTCAACCCTGCACCTTAGAGGCTGCTGCCCTATATACGTGGAATCACTGGCCACTTTAATATTGGAACACTAGTCACTTTAATAATGTTTACATACTGCTTTACTCATCTCATGTGTATATACTGTATTCTAATCTGCTGTAAAGCCGCTCCGACATTGCTCGTCTTGATAGTTTATATATTTCTTTATTCCATTCTTTTACTTTTAGATTTGTCTATTGTTGTGAATTGTTACATACTACTGCACTGTTGGAGCTAGGAACACAAGCATTTCACTACATCCGCAATAACATCTGCTAAATATGTGTATGTGACCACATACTTTGAATCTCATTCTTTTACGGATTATGTTATTGACTGTTTTCTCTCCCCTTCATCTCTTCTCCTTTCCCCTTCATCTCTCCTCTTTTCTATCCTCTCAGTTGAGGAGGTGGAGCGACTGGCAGCGATGCGATCTGATTCACTTGTCCCTGGCACACACACCCCTCCCATTCGCAGGCGGAGCAAGTTTGCCACCCTCGGTCGTCTGTTCAAACCGTGGAAATGGAGGAAGAAGAAGAGCGAGAAGTTCAAGCAGACATCTGCTGGTAAGACCCCTATCTAACCTTCAACCCTTACCCCTGAACCATAAGCCCTGCTTTCTACCTCTCCCCTGACCCTAGTCTAACACCCTAAGATCTAACCCCTGAACCATAAGCCCTGCTTTCTACCTCTCCCCTGACCCTAGTCTAACACCCTAAGATCTAACCCCTTAGCCTTAACCGCTTGTATTCTACCTCTCCGTTTGCCACCGAAGCACTCCCCCCTACCCCGTGGTAGCTGTAGTCTTATGTCCTCAAGGCAAAGCTACAACCTTACAGTGTAATGATGTCATGTTGATGTATGTATGGCTGTAGGTGCTATGAGGCAGAGGGCATTGCTGGGTAGCCATGGCAAATCAAATTTATTTGTCACATACACATGGTTAGCAGGTGTTAAGTGTAGCGAAATGCTTGTGCTTCTAGTTCCGACCATGCAGTAATATCTAACAAGTAATATAACCTAACAATTTCACAACAACTACCTTACACACAAGTGTAAAGGAATGAATGAGAATATGTACATAAAAATATATGGATGAGCGATGGCCGAACAGCATAGGCAAGATGCAGTAGATGGTATAGAGTACAGTATATACATATGAGATGAGTAATGTAGGGTAGGTAAACATTATATGAAGTGGCAATGTTTAAAGTGGCTAGTGATACATTACATCAAGATGGCAAGATGCAGTAGATGGTATAGCGTACAGTATATACATATGAGATGAGTAATCTAGGGTAAGTAAACATTATATAATATAAAGTGGCTAGTGATAAATTGATTACATCAATTTTTCCATTATTAAAGTGGCTGGAGTTGAGTTCGTATGTTGGCAGCAGCCACTCAATATTAGTGATGGCTGTTTAACAGTCTGATGGCCTTGAGATAGAAGCTGTTTTTCAGTCTCTTGGTCCCCGCTTTGATGCACCTGTACTGACCTCGCCTTCTGGATGATAGCGGGGTGAACAGGCAGTGGCTCGCACATTTGTGGCCTGCTGGAGGTCATTTTGCAGGGCTCTGGCAGTGCTCCTCCTTGCACAAAGGCGGAGGTAGCGGTCCTGCTGCTGGGTTGTTGCCCTCCTACGGCCTCCTCCACGTCTCCTGATGTACTGGCCTGTCTCCTGGTAGCGCCTCCATGCTCTGGACACTACGCTGACAGACACAGCAAACCTTCTTGCCACAGCTCGCATTGATGTGCCATCCTGGATGAGCTGCACTACCTGAGCCACTTGTGTGGGTTGTAGACTCCGTCTCATGCTAACACTAGAGTGAGAGCACCGCCAGCATTCAAAAGTGACCAAAACATCAGCCAGGAAGCATAGGAACTGAGAAGTGGTCTGTGGTCACCACCTGCAGAATCACTCCTTTATTGGGGGTGTCTTGCTAATTGCCTATAATTTCCACCTTTTGTCTATTCCATTTGCACAAGAGCATGTGAAATTTATTGTCAATCAGTGTTGCTTCCTAAGTGGACAGTTTGATTTCACAGAAGTGTGATTGACTTGGAGTTACATTGTGTTGTTTAAGTGTTCCCTTTATTTTTTTGAGCAGTGTATATACACACACACACAATAGGCTATTATTGATTTTGGCCCAATAGGCCTGACATATTACCTCTTTCAAGGAGCTTACCGTTTTGATAGGGTTTGATTTAGCCTAAATACCTTTAAGCCTACCTATAGAAAAGTTTTTTTTAAACAACTCCGCATCCCTGCCCTGCCTGGCAAGAGTGGCCCGAAGGGTGTTTAGCATCCAGTGGCTCTGCAAGTGCGGAGAGGGTATTCTCCACTGCTGGCCTGCTCTCCAGGCACCATCACATGAGCCTGAAGCCACAGACTCTGGCCAAACTCATGTTTCTAAAAGTGAATTCAAAGACACTATAGACTGAGCCTAATAAGGCATTTCTCGTTTCATTTTTATGTTTCAGCCTATATGTGCAATTTATAGACTATAATGATTTAAATCAACAAAATGTTGTTTAAATGCGGTCCGCTTAATGTTTCGCCAACCTAGTGTGTTGCAAATGCTTCACAATTTATTTTTTTGTAGGCTATAGCTTTGATATTATTTGCCTAAATAATTCCTTCTTAGGCACCTTATCTGGTTATTTTTAATGAATGGAGTGAATTTGGAGTGGCAGTTATTTTTTCTGTGAACGATGAGCGGGATTCCAAACGCTCAACTCTGCTCACATACTCTTGACTGTACTGTGGGGTAGCAGAGCTGTGCAGCTAGGTGCTGTACTGTAGGTACTGTGGGGTAGCAGAGCTGTGCAGCTAGGTGCTGTACTGTAGGTACTGTGGGGTAGCAGAGCTGGGCAGCTAGGTGCTGTACTGTAGGTACTGTGGGGCAGCAGAGCTGGGCAGCTAGGTGCTGTACTGTAGGTACTGTGGGGTAGCAGAGCTGTGCAGCTAGGTGCTGTACTGTAGGTACTGTGGGGCAGCAGAGCTGGGCAGCTAGGTGCTGTACTGTAGGTACTGTGGGGCAGCAGAGCTGTGCAGCTAGGTACTGTGGGGAAGCAGAGCTGGGCAGCTAGGTGCTGTACTGTAGGTACTGTGGGGCAGCAGAGCTGTGCAGCTAGGTGCTGTACTGTAGGTACTGTGGGGCAGTAGAGCTGGGCAGCCGGGCAGCTAGGTGCTGTACTGTGGGGCAGCAGACCTGGGCAGCTAGGTGCTGTACTGTAGATACTGTGGGGCAGCAGAGCTGGGAAGCTAGGTGCTGTACTGTAGGTATTGTGGGGCAGCAGAGCTGGCCAGCTAGGTGCTGTACTGTAGGTACCGTGGGGCAGCAGAGCTGGGCAGCTAAGTACTGTAGGTATTGTGGGGCAGCATAACTGGGCAGCTAGGTGATGTACTGTAGGTACTGTGGGGCAGCAGAGCTGTGCAGCTAGGTGCTGTACTTTAGGTACTGTGGGGTAGCAGAGCTGGGCAGCTAGGTGCTGTACTGTGGGGAAGCAGAGCTGTGCAGCTAGGTGCTGTACTGTGGGGCAGCAGAGCTGTGCAGCTAGGTGCTGTACTGTAGGTACTGTGGGGCAGCAGAGCTGTGCAGCTAGGTGCTGTACTGTAGGTACTGTGGGCTAGCAGAGCTGGGCAGCTAGTTGCTGTGCTGTAGGTACTGTGGGACAGCAGAGCTGGGCAGCTAGGTGCTGTGCTGTAGGTACTGTGGGGCAGCAGAGCTGGGCAGCTAGGTGATGTACTGTGGGGCAGCAGAGCTGTGCAGCTAGGTGCTGTACTGTAGGTACTGTGGGGCAGCAGAGCTGGGCAGCTAGGTGCTGTGCTGTAGGTACTGTGGGGCAGCAGAGCTGGGCAGCTAGGTGCTGTACTGTGGGGCAGCAGAGCTGGGCAGCTAGGTGCTGTACTGTGGGGCAGCAGAGCCGGGCAGCTAGGTGCTGTACTGTGGGGCAGCAGAGCTGGGCAGCTAGGTGCTGTACTGTAGATACTGTGGGGAAGCAGAGCTGGGCAGCTAGGTGTTGTACTGTGGGGCAGCAGAGCTGGGCAGGTAGGTGCTGTATTGTGGGGCAGCAGAGCTGGGCAGCTAGGTGCTGTACTGTAGGTATTGTGGGGCAGCAGAGCTGGCCAGCTAGGTGCTGTACTGTAGGTACCGTGGGGCAGCAGAGCTGGGCAGCTAGGTAATGTAGGTATTGTGGGGCAGCATAACTGGGCAGCTAGGTGATGTACTGTGGGCCAGCAGAGCTGGGCATCTAGGTGCTGTACTGTGGGGCAGCAGAGCTGGGCAGCTAGGTGCTGTGCTGTAGGTACTGTGGGGCAGCAGAGCTGGGCAGCTAGGTGCTGTACTGTGGGGCAGCAGAGCCGGGCAGCTAGGTGCTGTACTGTGGGGCAGCAGAGCTGGGCAGCTAGGTGCTGTACTGTGGGGAAGCAGAGCTGGGCAGCTAGGTGTTGTACTGTGGGGCAGCAGAGCTGGGCAGGTAGGTGCTGTATTGTGGGGCAGCAGAGCTGGGCAGCTAGGTGCTGTACTGTAGGTATTGTGGGGCAGCAGAGCTGGCCAGCTAGATGCTGTACTGTAGGTACCGTGGGGCAGCAGAGCTGGGCAGCTAGGTACTGTAGGTATTGTGGGGAAGCATAACTGGGCAGCTAGGTGATGTACTGTGGGCCAGCAGAGCTGGGCATCTAGGTGCTGTACCGTGGGTACTGTGGGGCAGCAGAGCTGTGCAGCTAGGTGCTGTACTGTGGGGCAGCAGAGCCGGACAGCTAGGTGCTGTACTGTGGGGCAGCAGAGCCGGGCAGCTAAGTGCTGTACTGTGGGGCAGCAGAGCTGGGCAGCTAGGTGCTGTACTGTTGATACTGTGGGGAAGCAGAGCTGGGCAGCTAGGTGCTGTACTGTAGGTACTGTGGGGCAGCAGAGCTGGGCAGGTAGGTGCTGTATTGTGGGGCAGCAGAGCTGGGCAGCTAGGTGCTGTACTGTAGGTATTGTGGGGCAGCAGAGCTGGCCAGCTAGGTGCTGTACTGTAGGTACCGTGGGGCAGCAGAGCTGGCCAGCTAGTTGCTGTACTGTAAGTACTGTGGGGCAGCAGAGCTGTGCAGCTAGGTGCTGTAGGTATTGTGGAGCAGCATAACTGGGCAGCTAAGTACTGTAGGTATTGTGGGGCAGCAGAGCTGGGCAGCTAGGTACTGTAGGTATTGTGGGGCAGCATAACTGGGCAGCTAGGTGATGTACTGTAGGTACTGTGGGGCAGCAGAGCTGTGCAGCTAGGTGCTGTACTGTAGGTACTGTGGGGAAGCAGAGCTGGGCAGCTAGGTGCTGTACTGTAGGTACCGTGGGGCAGCAGAGTTGGGCAGCTAGGTACTGTAGGTATTGTGGGGCAGCATAACTGGGCAGCTAGGTGATGTACTGTAGGTACTGTGGGGCAGCAGAGCTGTGCAGCTAGGTGCTGTACTGTAGGTACTGTGGGGCAGCAGAGCTGTGCAGCTAGGTGCTGTACTGTAGGTACTGTGGGGCAGCAGAGCTGGGCAGCTAGGTGCTGTGCTGTAGGTACTGTGGGGCAGCAGAGCCAGGCAGCTAGGTGCTGTACTGTGGGGCAGCAGAGCCGGGCAGCTAGGTGCTGTACTGTGGGGCAGCAGAGCCGGGCAGCTAGGTGCTGTACTGTGGGGCAGCAGAGCTGGGCAGCTAGGTGCTGTACTGTAGATACTGTGGGGAAGCAGTGCTGGGCAGCTAGGTGCTGTACTGTGGGGTAACAGAGCTGGGCAGCTAGGTGCTGTACTGTGGGGCAGCAGAGCTGGGTAGGTGCTGTACTGTAGATACTGTGGGGAAGCAGAGCTGAGCAGCTAGGTGCTGTACTGTAGGTACTGTGGGGCAGCAGAGCTGGGCAGCTAGGTGCTGTACTGTAGGTACTGTGGGGTAACAGAGCTGGGCAGCTAGGTGCTGTACTGTATGATGGCTATATTATGTAAACAGGGGATAAGCAGTTAGGTGCCATGATACCTCAGAGCCACGCAGCTAAGGCCAAAGATACCACAGGATGTGTGTGTGCACACGTTAGACATCAGCAAGACTTGGTAGATTCTGAGAGCATAGGTCCCCTTAATTTATGAAAGGCCTATCTGAAATGAAAAATACCAAATAGTGCTTTTGAACATTTATACATGATCAGTCTTGTTCTTCAGAAATGTAGAGAACTCTTGTGGAAGTGTTGCCAGATAAGATTCCCTGCAGATTCAGTCTGACCCTATATTTGCTGTTACTGAAGTTCAGCTAATACTGTCTCTTTAATTGAATAATGTTCCGGAATTATGTAAGATATATACCGTCCGTATGATATAATATCAAGTTTGTTATGCAAGGTAGTCCTGAGCCATGTGTCCAGGTTAAATCTACAGTATGACATGTATATGTTTTGGATAGAGAGGCTATGCCCTAGGTTGCATCGTTCTAGCTGCTTTCTAAACACACCAGTGGGGTGCTGCCCTGTTTTTCTAATCTCATGCTGCTCCCCCAGCTGTCGGTGCAGATTCTGCTGTTCTCAGAACACCACATGTTCAGAAATGTGACCAACACACACACACATCCTCACACACACACACAGATATATACACTGCTCAAAAAAATAAAGGGAACACTACAATAACACATCCTAGATCTGAATGAATTAAATATTCTTATTAAATACTTTTTTCTTTACATAGTTGAATGTGCTGACAACAAAATCACACAAAAATGATCAATGGAAATCAAATTTATCAACCCATGGAGGTCTGGATTTGGAGTCACACTCAAAATTAAAGTGGAAAACCACACTAGAGGCTGATCCAACTTTGATGTAATGTCCTTAAAACAAGTCAAAATGAGGCTCAGTAGTGTGTGTGGCCTCCACGTGCCTATATGACCTCCCTACAATGCCTGGGCATGCTCCTGATGAGGTGGCGGATGGTCTCCTGAGGGATCTCCTCCCAGACCTGGACTAAAGCATCCGGCAACATCTGGACAGTCTGTGGTGCAACATGGCGTTGGTGGATGGAGCGAGACATGATGTCCCAGATGTGCTCAATTGGCTTCAGGTCTGGGGAACGGGCGGGCCAGTCCATAGCATCAATGCCTTCCTCTTGCAGGAACTGCTGACACACTCCAGCCACATGAGGTCTAGCATTGTCTTGCATTAGGAGGAACCCAGGGCCAACCGCACCAGCATATGGTCTCACAAGGGGTCTGAGGATCTCATCTCGGTACCTAATGGCAGTCAGGCTACCTCTGGCGAGCACATGGAGGGCTGTGCGGCCCCCCAAAGAAATGCCACCCCACACCATGACTGACCCACCGCCAAACCGGTCATGCTGGAGGATGTTGCAGGCAGCAGAAGGTTCTCCACGGCGTCTCCAGACTCTGTCACGTCTGTCACGTGCTCAGTGTGAACCTGCTTTCATCTGTGAAGAGCACAGGGCGCCAGTGGCGAATTTGCCAATCTTGGTGTTCTCTGGCAAATGCCAAACGTCCTGCACGGTGTTGGGCTGTAAGCACAACCCCCACCTGTGGACGTCGGGCCCTCATACCACCCTCATGGAGTCTGTTTCTGACCGTTTGAGCAGACACATGCACATTTGTGGCCTGCTGGAGGTCATTTTGCAGGGCTCTGGCAGTGCTCCTCCTGCTCAAAGGCGGAGGTAGCGGTCCTGCTGCTGGGTTGTTGCCCTCCTACGCCCTCCTCCACGTCTCCTGATGTACTGGCCTGTCTCCTGGTAGCGCCTCCATGCTCTGGACACTACACTCACAGACACAGCAAACCTTCTTGCCACAGCTCGCATTGATGTCCCATCCTGGATGAGCTGCACTACCTGAGCCACTTGTGTGGGTTGTAGACTCCGTCTCATGCTACCACTAGAGTGAAAGCACCGCCAGCATTCAAAAGTGACCAAAACATCAGCCAGGAAGCATAGGAACTGAGAAGTGGTCTGTGGTCCCCACCTGCAGAACCACTCCTTTATTGGGGGTGTCTTGCTAATTGCCTATAATTTCCACCTGTTGTCTATTCCATTTGCACAACAGCATGTGAAATTTATTGTCAATCAGTGTTGCTTCCTAAGTGGACAGTTTGATTTCACAGAAGTGTGATTGACTTGGAGTTACATTGTGTTTAAGTGTTTCCTTTTTTTTTGAGCAGTGTATTATCTTACCCCATACAAACCTTATGTTATCGCTGCACCATGGCCATAATTGGGTTATGATTCAGACAGGCAGTGACCAGTGTTACATCATTTATTAGATCAGTACCCTGTGCCTGCTCCGCAGGCCAGTTATGAGCACAGTGAATATAGTAATGTCATGTATAATGCCACCTAATGTTGTTGCGATATCATATCCTGCCCCATCAGTCCTGGAGAGGAAGATGTCGACCCGGCAGAGCAGAGAGGAGCTGATCAAGAGAGGAGTGCTGAAGGACATCTACGACAAAGGTGAGAGGTTAGAGGTCAGAGGGTATAGAGGAGAAGACAGCAGAGGGAGGTTAGAGAGCAGAGACTGATGGCAAAACGTTGTTGTTGTGTAATCTAACATGCTTTAGACAAAATCAAGTCACACAGTCAGCATCACAGTATCCACCTGTATTGAATCCAGGTCAGATATGTACTGGGAACATGTTATCTCTGTTTCCATCTCTCTCCTCCCCCTCTTCTCTCTCTCTGCAGACGGAACGGTAGTAACGAGTGGAGAGGAGGTCAATATGGAGAACGGGAGCTCTCCAGCGTTAGGAGGGTCTGATCCATCACATTGTGATGGAGCTGAGCTGATGGATGGAGCAGGGTCAGCCATAGGTGCATCTCAGGCCTTCTATCAACACACTCACCCATTGGTTCATCATCACGCACTGTGCTGTAACATGATAACTGATTGGTCAATTTTGTTCTCACACCTCCCAACATGCTCACCCATTGTTTCATTCCCATTCACCTTTTTGTAATATAACATCTGATTGGTCAATTCTCTCATCTCAGGCCCTGTCCCAACAAACTCGCTCATTAGTTAATCTCCTCTCACCCTTTTGTAACATGACACTTGATTGATTTATTCTGTCCCCAGGTACAGTAGAGTTCCAGTTGTCTGGAGAGGGGACGTCTCCACAAGACCACACCCAGAATCCCAGCCAGGCTCCACCCACTAAGGTCATGGTGTATCCGGGCGACGGCGGCGGGGCAGAGTCATCTCATCACATCATAAAACAACCCAAACAACCCCCAGCGCTACCCCCCAAACCCTTCAACAGACTGCCCAACCACATCACAGGTAGAGCCCTGTACTCCTCTGTGTAATTTGCTTTTACTTTGCTTTCTATTTTCTCTGACCACCAGCTTGCCGCTTGTGTGGGTATATCTGACTCTGATCTCTGTATCTATTTCTCTCTCTCCAAATATTGGGGAATATGCCAGAGCTGAAGATAATGTTGAAGAGTTTATGAATAGCCAATTAGAATTTGTGGTCTGTATATTTTATAATTTCGTTTAGTATACCATCAACACCAGTCCTTTTTTGGTTGGAGGGTTTGTATTTTGTCCTGTAGCTCATCCAATGTAATTGCAGAATTCAGTGTGTTGTGGTAGTCTTTAATAACAGGTGCTACATTTTGTAAATAATCACATATGTTTTTGTTTCTTTGTTAAATGGCCGAAAAATGTTTGAGAAGTGGTTTATCTCCATTTTAGATAGGTAGCTCTTCATGTTTGTTTAGTGTGTTCCAATTTTCCCTGAAAGGATTTGATTCTATGAATACTTCAATTGCATTGATGTTTTCTGACATGCTGTTCCTTCTTTGTTCTTAAGTGTATTTTTTTTATTGTTTCACCATAGTGAAGTCTCTCCCTCCCTCCCTCCCTCCGTAGAGGGTATGCCAGTGAAGCTGCCCTGTGTGTCCATGAAGCTGTCTCCTCCTCAGAAGCTGATGATCTGTGTGCCTGTGGGAGCGGGGGTAAGCATGGAGCCCTCGGCCCTCACCTTCCAGAAGTGCCCCCCTCCCTCTCACCATGTGGGGTCCCTTGGGGGCCACTCCCTACACTACAGGACCCTTCCTGTGCCCCTACACCCCCCCAGCCGCATTATCGAGGAACTCAACAAGACCCTGGCCCTTACCATGAAGCGATACGAGAGGTGAGGACTTAATGTGTGTCCTTTCCTCCATGTGTGTGCATGAAAAATAATGTTGATGAAGTGGTTCATAACTGAGTGTACAAAACAGTAGGAACACCTGCTCTTTCCATGACAGACTGACCAGGTGAAAGCTATGACCCCTTATTGATGTTAAATACACTTCAATCAGTGTAGATGAAGGGGGGAGACAGGTTAAAGAAGACTTTAAATCTTGAGACAATTGAGGCATGGATTGTGAGTGTGTGCCATTCAGAGGGTGAATAGGCAAGACAAACGATTGAAATGCCTTTGAACGGGGTATGGTAGTAGGTGCCAGGCACACCGGTTTAGGTCAAGAACTGCAACACTGCTGTGTTTTTTCACGCTTAACAGTTGTGTGTATCAAGAATGGTCCACCACCCAAACGACATCCATCCAACTTGACATAACTATGGAAAGCATTGGAGTCAACATGGGCCAGCATCCCTGTGGAACGCTTTCGACACCATGTACCGAAAAATTGAAGGCAAGAGGATGTGACTCAATATTTTGTACACTATCCAGCCTGCCCTGTACTCCACTCCCATTGGCCCTGGCCTGTGCCTACTCTACAGCGGTGTGATGGATTGTGGGTAGTTGGATCGAGTCGTTAAGTAGCTTGTTAATCATTTGACAAAACGTGTTCTAATTAGTGGGGTTAAATTGGGTATAAAGATTGATGCCCGGTCAGTGGGAGAGAGGAGCACTGTTAGCAGACAAGAGTCTGGAGTTAGAGAGGACAGTTTGCTGTTGAGGGCTTCGTGGAGGTCTCAGTCTCTCTTTGCCTGTGTGTCAGAGTAGAAATAAGAGCCTTTCTCTATGTCAGTGAAAGATGGGCAAAAGGTCTGCTCTCTGAAGTCTTATCATAGGTAATAGAATGGGTCAGTAACCGAAAGGTTGCCGGTTCGAATCCCCAGGCGGACTAGGTGAAAAATATGTCAATGTGCCCTTGAGCAAGGCACTTCACCCTAATTGCTCCTGTAAGTCGCTGTGGATAAAAGTGTCTGCTAAATAACTAAATTGTAAATGTTAAAAGGTTTCTGTGATTGGTTACTATTGGCATCCATCCACTCACAATCAATTAGTCATTTAGGAATCCAATACCACAATACTCTAGGCAGCATTTGAAACATCTGGTCAGTCAAACACATCTCAGTACAGAGACCATTTCATCTAAACCTCCTCTGGCTGTTGTTCACTTCAGCTTTGGATAAAGAGCTGCACTAGTTCCCAGAGCCTTACCTTGGCTTTACCTCTCTGGGTGTATGTGTATCATGGGCTGGTGTCTAACCAGTTTAGAGAACCACCAGAAACACACACCATCTCCATCAGTCTACAGATTCATCACACAAGAGGAAAACGCCGTGGGATTGACCCAAACACTCAGTGTATCATGACAAGGCGAGACCCAGATGCCGACACAGGAGGCAGATGGTTGGAGTCTTACAATGTTTATTAATCTAAAGGGGTAGGCAAGAGAATGGTCGTGGACAGGCAAAAGGTCAAAACCAGATCAGAGTCCAGGAATTACAGAGTGGCAGACAGGCTCGTGGTCAAGGCAGGCAGAATGGTCAGGCAGGTGGGTACAGAGTCCAGAAACAGGCAAGGTTCAAAACCGGGAGGACTAGAAAAAGGAGAATAGCAAAAAGCAGGAGAACAGGAAAAACGCTGGTTGACTTGGAAAAACATACAAGACGAACTGGCACAGAGAGACAGGAAACACAGGGATAAATACACTGGGGAAAATCAGTGACACCTGGAGGGGGTGGAGGCAATCAAAGGACAGGTGAAACATATCAGGGCGTGACACAGAACATAAACCGGCTGCGCGCGTGCGCCATCCTGCATAAATGTACTTTGTCCCCCCACACCAAACGCGATCACGACAAGCAGGTTAAAATATCAAAACAAACTCTGAACCAATTACATTGATTTGGGGACAGGTCAAAAAGCATTAAACATTTATGTAAATTAGCTTGCACTTGCTAGCTAATTTGTCCTATTTAGCTAGCTTGCTGTTGCTAGCTAATTTGTCCTGGGATATAAACATTGAGTTGTTATTTTACCTGAAATGCACAAGGTTCTCTACTCCACCAATTAATCCACACACAAAACGGTCAACCGAATCGTTTCTAGTCATCTCTCCTCCTCCCAGGCCTTTTCTGCTCTGGACTTTATATTGCGATTGGCAACTTTCATAAATTAGGTGCATTACCACCACCTACCTCGTTCGTCTTTCAGTCACCCACGTGGGTATAACCAATGAGGAGATGGCACGTGGGTACCTGCTTCTATAAACCAATGAGGAGATGGGAGAGGCAGGACTTGCAGCGCAATCTGTGTCACAAATAGAACCAACTAATTTTAGTCCTTGGCAACGCAGACGCTCGTTGGCGCGCACGAACGTGGGTGCAATAATTGAATTATATAGATTTCTAAATGTATTTTGCAAGCGCGAGCGATGTAGTCAGGGTATAACTGATGTGCCAGATTGCCCCCCCATGGTCCATCACTCTGATTGGTGGGCCGTCAGGGGGTTGATTTCCTTTCAGTCAGATGTGCTCCCGGGATACCATTTTTTCCCCTCCTTCCTTTCCTCTCCTTTCATTTTTCGGTTTGGTCTCAAGCACAAAATGGTAATAGGTATCCTAGTCTTTTTAAAGTCTTTATTTCTTTGACTTGGTTGCTGCCTGAATTTGTCTAAATGTGATGTTAGTAAACCTTGTTGGCATATAGGCACACTCAAACTGAGTTTGTATAAGCAACAGGGATAATTATTCTCCAGTTACGAGATTGCTGATTGTATTCCTATCTGCTCCTGTGCTGTTTCCCTGACCCAATCAGGAATGCTGCTTCGAGGCTAGTTTCTTATTGTTCTGCAGTTTGTCTCCCTTTTGGATGAGTCAGGCCGTTTTTATACAGTGTTTCAGTCCTGTTTTCTCAGTTGATTTGAGGTGCCGTTTACGCTTGGCTGTTTTACGTTAATCACAGACTCCATAGCTCCTTTCATATCAACTTATGGTGGACGTTACCTTACTACTCCCGTATTTCTAACACCACACACACGCGGATGGATGGACAAACACACACACAAGCCCACTATCTCTCGCTAAAGTTTGACCTTTCTCACTGACCTCAGCTCCCTGCACCATGTGGTTCCCACGGTGATGATGGCATGTGATAACAACAAAGAGAACCTCTCCAACGAAGAAGACTACCAAGACATACCTGGGTCGTACAGGGACGAGGAGGATGAAGATGACGATGAAACACTGTTTTCAAGTAAGTGTTTGTTTATCCATAGGTTTGGGGCCGTAGTGGCTGTTTGGTCTCTGCTTAGTGGCCATTCCTCCTGGTAACAGCCTCAATGGCTACTGGGATATGTAGTTTAAGAGCTCTCCTTTCATTGGACCTCTCCATTATGAGCTGTGAATCCCATTGGTTCGCCTCCCTGATTGTGACCAATCAAAGCACCGAGGTGACAGTGGTGTGTGTCATGAAACACACACACACACGATGGCTAGTCCTCAGATACCCTGTTCCAGTAGTTCCCTTCAGCAGTGAATTATTGATTTGAGGCCCATTTCAAGCTCCCGAGTGGCGCAGCGATCTAAGGCACTGCATCTGTGCTAGAGGCGTCACTACAGACCCTGGTTCGATTCCAGGCTGTATAACAACCGGCCGTGATTGGGAGTTCCATAGGGCGGCGCACACCTGGCCCAGCGTCGTCCGGGTTAGGCTGTCATTGTAAATAATTATTTGTTCTTAACTGACTTACCTAGTTAAATAAAGGATAAATAAAAAATCTGAAGCATTTATACATACACACACCTCTTTGTAATCTGGTTATGTAAACAGAGGAGTTGGTTGGAAACAGTAAACACACTCCCATCCTGTAGCACTCACTGTAGAGGATAAAAGTTGTGACAATTTAATTGCTAGTGCATGAGTTAGCTACTGGTGGTGTTAGTTATTCAATTTTATAAACATTTAATGGACAATAACGTTTGTGTGTGTGTGTAGGTACCCTGGCTCTGAAGGTATTGAGGAAGGACTCCTTGGCCATTAAGATCAGTAACCGTCCATCTGTGAGAGAGCTAGAGGAGAAGAACATCCTGCCCAGACAGTCAGACCAGGAGAGACTGGAGTTCAGGCAGCAGATAGGCACCAAGCTCACACGGTGAGACGCACACACATACACCCTCCCTATAGCAATGGCTAGGAGGGCACTCAGTTCCTATATACAAACACACACAGCTGCTTTTTAAAAGATTGTATATAGCTATCATGGTGCTTGCGCACACACACACACAGCTCCCCTCTGTCAGCACCTGTATACCCTGCTCTGGCCTGGTTGAGATGTGACCTGGGGGAGAGGTGAAGAGCGAGACAGAGATGAGATGTGAGAAAAAGGAGAGGGATGGAGGATGGAAGGAAACCGATGAGGAGAGAGGGAGATAGACGAAGGAGAGTAAAAGAGAGCCTGTCATATTATCTTGAATATGCCAGTGAGGGCGGACAGCTTCAAGTGGGATTTTACCGTCACAGAGTACAGAACATAAACGTGGCAATACAGGAATAAAGAATTCACAGTTTCCTTCCTTTCTTTCGCCTCACACTTTCATTTGTTACACTCACTGCTTCTTGCCTCCTCCCTCGCTTCCTTCCCTCCCTCTCTCCATGTATCTAATTCTCTACCTACCTCTCCATCTCTCTGCTTCCCCTTTCCTTCTCCTTCCTCCCCTCTCTCAATTTATCTTCTCCCTCCCTCCCTCCCTCTTGTTGCTGTGTGAATCACTGTGTCAGACTGTTGAGGTGGTAAATACATCTGAGGGAGTCATGGATCACAGAGGAGACTGGTCTGACATCAGAAAATAAAACAATAAAAGACGTTAGGAAACGGTCCTGGCTGACTTTAGTTTCATTTTCTCAGGAGGTTGAGTCAACGGCCAACTACAGAGGAGCTGGAACAGAGAAACATACTCAAACGTAAGTAGAACAGACTAGATAGGCAGAATACACATTTCTAGTTTCTCACGAAATGGACAATAGTGACTTTTCTATTTTGTTTTATTCTATTCTAACCTGTCTTTCCCTCTCTCAGCGCGCAATGAACTGGAGGAGCTAGATGAGATGAGAGAGCTCAAGAAACGCCTGTCTAGAAAGGTGAGAGGGGGGAGGAGGGTATCACTTTCCATTAGATGGCAGATTATAAATATAAAAGCATTACCTGTTATGACATCAGGTTATCTCATCCTCTGTTGTGTAACATAAGTGGTGTGTGTGTCTATTTCTCTAACGGTTTGGATGATTGCCTGCGAGGCCATCTTTATTGTTTTACGGTTGAGAACAACTAACACAATAATCCATATCTACTGCCCCCGAGACCCTCAGCCACCACACACACACTCTGACAACCCTTTTCTCCTGTCCCCAGTTGAGTCAGAGGCCTACAGTGGAGGAGCTGAGGGAAGCTAAGATCCTGACCCGCTTCAGTGACTATGTAGAGGTAGCCGACGCCCAGGACTACGACAGGAGGGCAGACAAACCGTGGACAAGACTCACAGCTGCAGATAAGGTAATAACACTCACATGCAGGTGCGCACACCGCACACACATATACAATCACACACAAATGCACAGTCATGCGTAGGGTTGAAAAATGACAGGAACTTTCAATAAATTCCCTGGTTTTCCTGAAATCCCGGTTGGAGGATTCCCAGAATAAGAAGGGAATAAGCAGGAAATCCAGAAATCTCCAACCAGGATTGCTGGGAAACCAGGGAATTTATTGAAAGTTCCTGGAATTTTGCAACTCTTGTCATGCGTATAGTTTTTTTTTCTGACTGATCTCCGGTTCTGTTTGTCCCTTGTAGGCTGCTATACGTAAAGAACTCAATGAATTTAAAAGCACAGAGATGGAAGTGCATGAGGGTAGTCGGCATCTAACCAGGTATGTATGTCACAGCCATACTACACTCTGCAACACAACACATACACTTGCCCATACTTCAAGTAGTGTATACAGTAACTAATTATCTCTCTCCCTCTCTCTGTCCTCTAGGTTTCATCGACCATAGTTATTTTTATGCCATCTTTTTCAAGAACCTCAAGTGCTGGACCTCAAAACTGCTGCCTCTGTGTACCACACCCCTCCCCTTCCAGACCAAAACGCAACCAGACCAGAACCACACTAGAACCAGAGTAGAACGTGATCTGAACCTGACCGTAAACTTAATCTGAACCTGGCGGGGTGTGTACAGAACTGGGCGACTGACACTTCTGCAGGCTCCAGTGTTGACCCAAAATGGCTACCAATGAATGGAAAGGGCAGACTGGACCAACTACAACAGTATTTTGGTCCAGTGGTCAGTGTGGTCGGGTTGGGGAGAAGGACTGTCATACACATGGAGAGACTGACAGAAGGCACTAGACTGACTGGCTTCTCTGTCAGCGGAGATTATATGGACTAAAAAGTATTGTTTTTTTTAATAGCCTTTTATTATAATTGTTAATAATGAAGATGGTTAATGTGGTTAATTGCACTTCGGTTTTTGACGCTACTCTATGGAGGAGTTATGGAACTCTGCTCCTATATCTGTGCCAATGGGACTTTGGGATTGTGGGAGATTGAGTTTGGCAGGGTATCTAAAACTAAAAAAAAGTACAGAGACCAACAACTGATTGGGAAAGATTATTCTCCTCCAAGGGCTCCTGTTTCCAAAAGAGGGACCAAGCCCTTTCAATCAGATAGGACTGCAGAATAGGATTCTGTAATAAGTGTGTTGCAGTACTACTTACAATACCGTATACACCATGTGCTACTCTGGAAGCTGTAGTATGAGAATATGATCAGAATATATACCCATTAAATGTTGAAATACAACACATCCTGTCCATGTTGAAACAGTATAGAAATATGAACCTAGCAATAATTGAACTTTTCTTTCCTCCGGGGCTGCATTCAAGAGAACAATTACTGGGAACATTTCAGAGAGCTGCCTGCTCAATACCAAATACACTTTGAAACGCTGTTATGAGTTGTGACCTTGAATGCAACCCAGATCACCATTATTATTGAGTTCTGCAACCCTCTGTATAGTGTCACTATACCTGTCATTGTTTACAGGGATGAAAACGTTGTCAAATGTACTTTGTTTGAATGACATTTGATAAAGTATGTTGTCTATACAATGTTTCAGCAGAGTGCTCCATAGACTGGCAAGTTAACGGTCAATAGTTATGAAGGGAATGGAATTTAGATTTCTGAAAACAGGAATTTTATGGTTCCGCCTTGTTTAGCCTCGTAGTGGAGAACCGACATTAGACAACCCTTTGGCTGTGAAGGAAAGTACACTACAACCTTTAGCTCATACACAGGAGACAGACATTTCAAAATTGTTATTTTATAACAAACACATGCAGGTGATGGTCTTGATCGTTTAGTCGGAGAACCCTTTGACTTGTGGTGTATCTTGGTATGCATGTGTATACAGGGACATGTTCACAAGGTACAAAACATGGAAAATGTTTTACAACGGAGTGCTTACTAAACACAACCCAGGACCGTCTCGCTGTGCCTCTCCATACTAAGAAAAGAAAGAGGACATTCTTTGGGAATTACTGTATAAGATGTGTACATAATACAAAATAAACATGTTTTTCTTTTTTGTACAGAGGGAAACTGCATGTGATGATTGTTAACTTATTGTTCGTCTTCTATCATGTATGCAGTTTCTTATCTAAAGGAAACTTAATAAAAAACAAAATTTCAAAACGGCTTTTCCTCAACCGTCTCTATGCCATACATATGTAGCATCACCAACAGTGAGAACTTAACTCACCTTTACTAAATGAAACCACAGTGTTTCATCATAGAAGTAGAACAGTATATTTGAGTGGTTTTAATGCACTCAACATTCTCTGTCATTAAATGTATGTTTATTGACAAATACATGATTTAACTGTGCTCTTCTGCTAGACATTCACATGCCAAGCGACGCCACCTCTAACTTCCTTCCATCAGGACATGTTCAAGGAAAGGGGCTTCATTTGGAGTAGGCTGAACCGAGTAGGTTGGAGGAGTTGGCAAGACAACACAAACAGATCTGGGACCAGGCTATTAAAAACAGAGTGGACTGCTGCTGTGATCCAAAATCACAGTCTGCTCAGTAAGCCTCCCTAAGCACAGGTCTGGAACCAGTTTCCCCAACCATATATATAATTTTTTACCTTGGACCGGTCCTTAGTACGGACATTATATCCATTGAGTCGAAACTCATTGGATGTTTGTTAGTGGCAGAGTTCTCCAGTTGAGGGGAGGGAGAGTACAAGCGTATCCCAATGTCATTGACACCCATCAAGAGTGTCTGGCTGGGGATCTGGAGATCTGTGATTCTATACAGAGTGCATGGGGGTGCCACAGGTCAATGGCTTTAGTCAATATGGCATCTGTGTTCTCTTGTGGCACCTGCTAGAGGAAGGAGAAAACAAAACAAATCAATGTGATTGGTAGAGAAAGGAGGTAAATCATTTTGGTTGGCAGGGGTATGGTCTTAGACAGGTCTAAAGAAACATGATATGAAGAAAATGTAGTCTATTCAGAGGAACCGAACAGCATATTATGAGTTGTCCTTCTGTTTGGCCCTGATCTAACTATGCCATAAGGCTATGAGCAATACTAGTTCATTTAGAAGACAAGATTTGCTTAAAATTCTGTGCCACTATTTTATAGTATGAAGAATACAATTGAACATAAATGAAAAAAACAGAAAGGATATTTTTTCCAAACGATTTGAGGGAGTGTGCATGTCCGTCTATTCTGTGTTGAGCGGTTAACAAAGAAACAGGTAGTCGTTGATCAAATCTTTCTCACAGGCTACAAGTGAAAACAGACCCATCGGGGACGCAACTGCGTGTGTCCTTATCCAATTCCGAGGCACATATTGAAGATATTCGAAGAACTGTCCACATTTACTTTTTGTCAGCCAGTAAGATGAGCAGGCCTAACGAACAGCAAAAGCACTAGCCTATGTCAATGTACTATCCCCCATAGTACGAAAGTTGACCCATTCTATTCTGTGAGATAAATAAATATTCCAAACATAGTCCGGGACAGTTGTGGTATGCGATAGATCCCAAATTAATACAACCACTAGCATAAAAAAATCCTGTTTTAAGCAATGAGCCTGACGCAAAAGATGAGAACGTTTAGCTTAAAAATGTTGATAAACTATTAGGCTATTTCTTCACATTATAAGCGCAGCAATGCGCACACGGCAGTAGGCTATAAGCACTGATGTTCCATTAGCAGGAAAACACCATTCTCAAAAGTGAACACAAATGTGATTATGCATGTAATGCTTTTATTATAAAGATGCTTTTTTATGGTGAAAACGTTCTTCCCCAAACTTGAAACTCACGTATGTATGTATGATGCATGTCTGCCAGTTAGGCAAAACATCCCTTGTAATGTGAATTAATGTGCTTTAATTTAAGAAGTTATTTGGCCACTTTAGTTGTGATACAAACTTTAGGCCTATGGGCTAGGCTACATGAGGTGTGCGTCAACGTTGAATCTTAATCGAACCTAACCTATATGAATATAAATATAAACCATGGAAGTGAGACTGTCATTATGCATAATGTACTTTGTAATATTCATGTTATACCAGTGCAGCGGTATATTTTATATGACCAACTACCGCACTGATGTTAGCATAGCGTTAATTAGCACCCATTTGCACGTGAACTAGCTAATTGCTCACAATGAGGGAATCTTATTTGGACAAATCTGCCTACTTGAGCAGTAAGCCTAGGTTTACATATACAGTTATGTAATCGATATGATCGTTGATTTTCTGTGTTTCTTCAATGTATGCCTTGTTCTGTTTGGCTGGCTCTAAATGTGTATCATTGATGCCATTCCCTTAGTTCGCTATAGCGAGTCTACACAGCCTACACATAGTATATACAATAATGAAATCACCTGGTCCCAACACACATGGCAAGTCAAGAAAAGTAATTGTAACTTGTCCACACTGCAAACTGAAGTTAAATAAGAAAAACTTCAAAACACATTTATGAAGAAAGCATACACATTGCTTTGAAACAGTGTCCAATGAAAGATTTTTGGCATGTGAGTACATTGATGTGAGAAATGGTGTGTTTTCAGTCAAAAATACATTTTCTGGTCCAGCAACACCCATACATGTTGTGAAAAATACTTGGGCTAATTCAGTTCCAACTGTGTTCAAAACTGTTATGCATGCTGAAGTATAAAAAGCTGTTGAATTGTACTTTTTCTTTACTTTCACATACACCGTGTTCACAGAAACATTGCTCGGATCTCGTCTCCTGGACCTTGGAGGACTTTTGGTGTGGATGATGTTATTCCACTGAACTGTACCATTTGATTGTCATTCCTTTATTAAAAATTGTACCTTGTTCACACGGCACGGCCTACCAAAGCAAGGTTTCTCAAACAACTGTGGGGTGTTTGTTTTGATGGTAAGACGCTGCCTATTCAGTATATTATATTAGTCCTATTTTCTGTTATAACATATGAAAAGTTATTAATTATGTACTTGCAACATGCAAAGCACACTTGTTATTGCTTATTATTCTTGACACTTTTTGGGACCTATTTCCTACAGTTTTTACACTACATACACAATTCATACATCAAACTCCTGGAGAGCTGGATTCTGATGTGACATGCTGTGACAACTTGTTATTATTAATATTTACTATTACCATTATTGTTGTTATCATAACTATCCAACTTAACCTACTCTTTCTTAACTTACAGTACGCTCTGTACATTGCATGGTGGTATTGTGAAAGTGGGGTGTAATTTGACCTGATCACCCAATGAGGCACGACTCTTAATATTTATTCTTCAAGGAAGTAGATGTTTTTCTAAGGGACACCCTAGAGGCAGCAAGGTGACGTGAACTCCAAACATTTAAAGGCACTGTTTCCCTCCCTAGTGTAATTGAAATGGACGGGGAAGACCACATTACAAGCCTTAAAGAACTACGGTTGTATAATGGCCTGGATGAAGAGGAAGATATTATCCTCAAGGAACCATTCACGTTCCAGTTACAGAGAGATTATGAGATGTTCTATGTGGAGGCAGTTGACAACAAGACAATTACTGTCTTTGCTTCTTTTGAGGAGCAGGAGTGAAGCCATTTTTGAGGAATGGTCAAACCTTGTTTTTGTCTGCTGTGTTAATTGTTTCAATTGTTAATTGTGTTATGTTGTTCAGTAAAGATGACGTAGCATGAAGTGAAAAGTGTTACAACCCACCTGCTGGTACTTTATATAATATTTCTTACGATCTTCAAAAATTAAATATGTTTGTATTCAACGTGTGCCTTACGCAAACGTGTGTGTTTGTATTCAGTGTGTGACTGTCAAACCTCAGATGGACAAAAAAAGTGGGCGGGGTCAAATGTTTGACCCCCCCACATCGGCTTCCTATTTCGCAACAAAGCCTCCTTCACTCATGCTGCCAAACATACCCTCGTAAAACTGACTATCCTGCCGATCCTTGACTTCGGCAATGTCATTTACAAATTAGCCTCCAACACTCTACTCAGCAAACTGGATGCAGTCGATCACAGTGCCATCCGTTTTGTCACCAAAGCCCCATATACTACCCACCACTGCGACCTGCATGCTCTCGTTGGCTGGTTCTCGCTACATATTCGTCACCAAACCCACTGGCTCCAGGTCATCTATAAGTCTTTGCTAGGTAAAGCTCCGCCTTATCTCAGCTCACTGGTCATCATAGTAACACACATCCGTAGCACGCGCTCCAGCAGGTATATTTCACTGGTCATCCCCAAAGCCAACACCTCCTTCGGCCGCCTGTCTTTCCAGTTCTCTGCTGCCAATGACTGGAACGAATTGCAAAAATCACTGAAGTTGGAGACTTATATCTCCCTCACTAACTTTAAGCATCGGCTGTCAGAGCAGCTTACCGATCGCTGCAGCTGTACACAGCCCATCTGTAAATAGCCCATCCAACCAACTACCTACCTCATCCCCATATATATACAGTGGGGAGAACAAGTATTTGATACACTGCCGATTTTGCAAGTTTTCCTACTTACAAAGCATGTAGAGGTCTGTAATTTTTATCATAGGTACACTTCAACTGTGAGAGACGGAATCTAAAACAAAAATCCAGAAAATCACATTGTATAATTTTTAAGTAATTAATTTGCATTTTATTGCATGACATAAGTATTTGATCACCTACCAACCAGTAAGAATTCCGGCTCTCACAGACCTGTTAGTTTTTCTTTAAGAAGCCCTCCTGTTCTCCACTCATTACCTGTATTAACTGCACCTGTTTGAACTCGTTACCTGTATCAAAGACACCTGTCCACACACTCAATCAAACAGACGCCAACCTCTCCACAATGGCCAAGACCAGAGAGCTGTGTAAGGACATCAGGGATAAAATTGTAGACCTGCACAAGGCTGGGATGGGCTACAGGACAATAGGCAAGCAGCTTGGTGAGAAGGCAACAACTGTTGGCGCAATTATTAGAAAATGGAAGAAGTTCAAGATGACGGTCAATCACCCTCGGTCTGGGGCTCCATGCAAGATCTCACCTCGTGGGGCATCAATGATCATGAGGAAGGTGAGGGATCAGCCCAGAACTACATGGCAGGACCTGCCCAATGACCTGAAGAGAGCTGGGACCACAGTCTCAAAGAAAACCATTAGTAACACACTACGCCGTCATGGATTAAAATCCTGCAGTGCACGCAAGGACCCCCTGCTCAAGCCAGCGCATGTCCAGGCCCGTCTGAAGTTTGCCAATGACCATCTGGATGATCCAGAGGAGGAATGGGAGAAGGTCATGTGGTCTGATGAGACAAAAATAGAGCTTTTTGGTCTAAACTCCACTCGCCGTGTTTGGAGGAAGAAGAAGGATGAGTACAACCCCAAGAACACCATCCCAACCGTGAAGCATGGAGGTGGAAACATCATTCTTTGGGGATGCTTTTCTGCAAAGGGGACAGGACGACTGCACTGTATTGAGGGGAGGATGGATTGGGCCATGTATCGCGAGATCTTGGCCAACAACCTCCTTCCCTCAGTAAGAACATTGAAGATGGGTCGTGGCTGGGTCTTCCAGCATGACAACAACCCGAAACACACAGCCAGGGCAACTAAGGAGTGGCTCCGTAAGAAACATCTCAAGGTCCTGGAGTGGCCTAGCCAGTCTCCAGACCTGAACCCAATAGAAAATCTTTGGAGGGAGCTGAAAGTCCGTATTGCCCAGCGCCAGCACCGAAACCTGAAGGATCTGGAGAAGGTCTGTATGGAGGAGTGGGCCAAAATCCCTGCTGCAGTGTGTGCAAACCTGGTCAAGAACTACAGGAAACGTTTGATCTGTGTATTTGCAAACAGAGGTTTCTGTACCAAATATTAAGATCTGCTTTTCTGATGTATCAAATACTTATGTCATGCAATAAAATGCAAATTAATTACTTAAAAATTATACAATGTGATTTTCTGGATTTTTGTTTTAGATTCCGTCTCTCACAGTTGAAGTGTACCTATGATAAAAATTACAGACCTCTACATGCGTTGTAAGTAGGAAAACCTGCAAAATCGGCAGTGTATCAAATACTTGTTCTCCCCACTGTATATATATATATATATATTTATTTTTTGCTCTTTTGCACACCAGTATTTCTACTTGCACATTCTCATCTGCACATCTATCACTCCAGTGTTAATTGCTAAATTATTTCGCCACTATGGCCTATTTATTGCCTTACCTCCTTACTTCATTTGCACACACTGTATACAGATTTTCTATTGTGTTATTGACTGTATGTTTGTTTATCCCATGTGTAACTCTGTGTTGTCGCACTGCTTTGCTTTATCTTGGCCAGGTCACAGTTGTAAATGAGAACGTGTTCTCAACTGGCCTACCTGGTTAAATATTTATTTTTTTACTCAAATTGAGCCCGGCCCCGAATTGCACACTGCAGTCAGGGGTACTTGAGCCAGGTAGGCAATACTCCTGTTGTAAAGATAAGCAATGTGCTTAATATTAGGAAAGTTGAGAAATAAATATAGTAGGCCTAGCCTATTGAAAGCTGATGGGATCTTTTTAAGAGGCCATCACTCTGTATTTTTCATGCAATTTCATAACCTATAGAAATGTTGCACATCATGAGCTCATAGGCTCTCATGAAGTGTTTGATTAGATTTTCGATTATATTTGCATTGATGTCAGAGTGATTAGAGCGACAATAGAGTGCCAAGAACCAGGCAGATAGCAAGTTTGGTAGGCTACTAATGACCATGAGCAGTATCAGCGCTTGGAGAAGCCGTGACTAAACGGTCACATGGAATTTGACTGCTGTCATGACTTGTGACTGCCATTGTGGTGGTAATATGGTCACCGTAACAGCCCTAGGCTTGGCTGTGCTTTTGGTGTGTTCTCTTCACTACTGTCTGCCTGGTGAGAGACAGGGGTGTCTATGGGTTTAATAGTGAGGTGTTAAAAAGGTTAGTCTTCCAGAGTTTCACCTGTGTTGGATGTAGCTTGTGTGTGAGACTTTCCACACATGGATCCTGTACATTGAGGGCAGAGGGAACCTCTGACTGAATGTGCTAAGTTTCTCCACATCTGACAGAGAAATACACAAGTAAAAAGGCACAAGGTAAGCAAACGACACAAGGAAGGCAAGGTTAATAGCATAGGCCTACATAACAATGAAGGTAGAAGGTGGAAGCATCAGTACCAGTGGTGGGCCGTCAGGGCCAGCAAGGCCTTCTCTGCTGGCCTAAACATCATCAGAATATATATATCTTTTTTTATATATTTTCCCACAAATATGTATTAAATTATTCCCCAGAGTAAGAGTTATACTCTTCATTTCATAGCTTTCCTCTTGGTTGCACTGCTTCCAGCCCCAGGTTGAGATTTGGAGGGCTGGTCTTTATGTTAGATCTTTTATCCAATCATATTCAGCCATCATGTGTTGCCAGGGGTCTAAAATCTGCCCTCAGGCCTTCAGAATCAACAGTGCGGGCGCTTGTAGCTTATAGTGAATGGAAATGAAAATTTAGTGTCAACCAATCAGCTTTAGAGTTGGCTATTGTACGCCTGCTGGCTGGCTCCAGTGTTACACAGGAGCCAGCTAGCAGGCGTAGTGCGTGCACGTCTTTTGATTGGATTACCAATATTGAGAGGCAGGTCCTATGGGCAGGTCTATGCAGATCTAGGAAACTGAATTTGATAAACGAATTAATTCGCGTACCACTAAGCTGTTTTTTCAACCCACAATGGCGGAAGGAGGAGAAGATATCGATTTGGTCGAGGATATAATTATAACGCAATTCGCAAGACGAACTTTTCAAGAAAAGTTAGACATTGTAAGGAGAGGTCGCCCGACGCCGAACTACGAGCGCTATCAATGGCTCACAGGCTCCGAGAAGCACTGCAAACTGTACTGCTGGGAATGCCTATTATTTGCAAGTGATCGATTTGGTGTTTGGAGCCACACTGGCTTTGCAAACTTGAGTTGTCTAACCAAGGCAGCAACGAGACACCAAAGTACGGCTGGGCACTTACAAGCAATGGTGCTTTTGAAAACTTTTGGGGACACCGGAGTGGATCTACAGCTCAACGAACAAACGCGCAGGGCAACGGAGCTGCACAATGAAAAGGTGAAGGGAAATATTGAAAAGACTCATTGATTGTGTCATGTTTTTGGGTAAACACTGTTTACCCAAAAATGTCAATTTGTCAATTTCAAGGTGACGCAACGCCTGGTTATACTGCGTTTCTGTCTAAATGTATAGTGTCTAGAGCCATGGCATCATAATGATGGTAATAAGAGGTGGATTAATTCGGGTGGGACTGTGTAGTACCTCACTGAAGGCCCAGGCCCCAGGCACGCCACTGATCAGTACTAACAGTAATAGTTATTGTGGTGCACTTGTTGTAACAGTAATACTGTGCTGTCACTGTGGTAATAATCCAATGTTTATGTTGCCTGTACCCAATGGGTTTTCTTTCATAAGTATCTCCAGTGATTTATTCTCCTCCACCTTCTCATAATAGGCAGAACAAAGTTCCTCTGGGGGTCTTCTGCCATACTGACACCTGGACAAATCACAGAAGGGTATTGACGTGTCTCCGGAAAATCACATCAACATCACAGCACAGTTAATCAGGCAGACTGATAAAGTTTATCAGGCAGGCTAGTTGACAGTAATGCTGCGTTTACATGGTACAAGGTAGACGGCGAACCGGATGTCATTGTTTTCAACGAGAGCACGACGTCAACTTTTGCCGTCTGCCATAGTAGTGTTGTTTTCTACCGGATGTAGATTTACACTGAAATCAAGATAGCAGCGCTTGCTTTTGCCGCCACCTTCTGCATATCGACTGGTATGGCGGTTTTGCGTCCCTCGTCTAAACGCAGCATAACGAACACTAAAGAAAACACTGATAAACATTGAATCTACCTCTACAATGAAAAGTGATATAGATTGCGAGACAACATCAACATTGATGATAATCATTCCAGGTTAGCTTTTTTGACAGGGCTATCAATGACAGTCAACAGTTACTATAGTTTCAGCAGGTGTTTATTCCACAAATTACCACCGGCTAAATCTATGAAGTTGAAATGTCTATTTACTCTGTTCCATCCCACTGCGCAATCCACTGTCTCATCAGCACAGTCTGGCAATTTATACACTAAGATCAACACTGTAAAAAACATCTAGACATTATCTCTCTTTTCTTTTAAACTAGCATTTGTTTTTTAACAGCGGAAACTTATATTAACCTTACTGTGTGTCTTCGACATTTGCAATATTGAAATGAGATCTCCAGCTGTCCCATAATGAACGTGTCTGGGTTCCGGACGAGACAAGACAAGACAGGCCAGCAGCTTTTCTCAGCCATTCGAAATCATGAATCAGCTAGCATAATTTTTTTATGGACATCTACAAATAAATGTCAATAGAACACTTCAAACGAAACGAAATCCAGGTAGTTTGCGGTCTTTCCAGCTTCAGTTTGATTGTGTTAGCTGTGTTGTTGGCTAGCTCCTCTGAACATGTGTCCTGACGAGAGCACATGTTCTATGCCAGGTGAAATTGCGCATCATTACATTAGCTCATTGTTATGGGATGTAAATTATCAAAATAAATGTCACTAGAAAACAGCTTAAACAAACGCTAATGCAGCTACTGTTTTTCGGATTGCACTGTTTGACGTGACTGTAAATTAACGATAGTTGGCTAGCTGGCACGCGAGGAATAACAACGTTGCCAGTCAGTATGGCAATGGAACATTCAGAACGAACGACTGGGTCCGGTCCATACAAAACAAAAACCCTCAATGACTCGGTCGTGGCTCAGACAACCGAACCGATAGAATGAAACCTTAGATGTGTCGGGACTAGATGTCGTGGAAGGATAAAATAGTATGAATACATTTATCAAAATAACGTTAAAGAAAATAACGGTCAGTATTTGAGTATGTATAAAACTGATAATGCTGTTGTAGCAGATATTTGGAAACGCCAGCTTCTCGAGCATTATCACTTAACGTTAAATGTAGCCACAGAACAATTGATGTAACTAGCTAAGCTTGCAGTTTCTAGTATTTTCTGTGACAGCATTAAAATGATAGTTTACCGACAGCCATTGAAAACTGTGCGATGAATAGACCTACATACAGAAGTACAATTTTTTGGTAAAATGTGCTTTCAGTAAAGCTTCTACAGCCTCCTACCCTGTTGCACCAGTGGGCCTCTGCATCCACGCCCTTTACAGGTTGCAGTCACTCTGAAGGCACGCGTCTTCAGCAAGCTAATTAGCTACGGTAACCACTATGGTTTATTGCTCATACCAATGCATAGCCGCGGAAGTAAGGGTGCTGCAACACCCCCTGATAAATCAAAATAAAATACATTTTTATTTTTAAGCAACAAAAAAAGTAGGGTACATCATATTATTTGCTGTAGTCACGTTTTGGTGTAGTGTAGCTGGGAGAAAAACTACTGCAGTGGTTCCCAAACTTTTTATAGTCCCGTACGCCTTCAAACAGTCAACCTCCAGCTGCGTACACCTGGGTCAGCGCACTCTCAAATGTTGTTTTTTGTCATCATTGTAAGCCTGCCACACACCTACTATACGATACATTTATTAAACATAAGAATGAGTGTGAGTTTTTGTAACAACCCGGCTCACGGGAAGTGACAAAGAGCTCTTATAGGACCAGGCCACAAATATTAATATTATAATAATCAATCATTTTGCTCTTTATTTAACCATTTTACATATACAACCTTATTTGTTCATCGAAAATTGTGAATAACTCACCACAGGTTAATGAGAAGGGTGTGCTTGAAAAGATGCACATAACTCTGCAATGTTGGGTTGTATTGGAGAGAGTCTCAGTCTTAAATCATTTTCCACACACAGTCTGTGCCTGTATTTAGTTTTCATGCTAGTGAGGACCGAGAATCCACTTTCACATAGGTACATGGTTGCAAAGGGCATCAGTGTCTTAACAGCCGATTTGCCAAGGCAGGATACTCTGAGCGCAGCCCAATCCAGAAATCTGGCAGTGGCTTCTGATTTAAATTCAATTTTCACAAAACCGCTTGTTGCAATTTCGATGAGGCTCTCTTGTTCAGATATTGGTAAGTGGACTGGAGGCAGGGCATGAAAGGGATAATGAATCCAGTTGTTTGTGTTATCCGTTTTGGGAAAGTACCTGCGTAATTGCGCACCCAACTCACTCAGGGGCTTTGCTATTGAAAGAGATTTGCGTCAGTTCAAATCTGGTATCAGGACAAAATGTGATTCAGAGTCACCGAATATATTTTAAGTATTTTAATTAAAAACCCAAGCAATAAATGGTAAATGCAATTTTCGTATATACGGGTTCACTGTATCACCACGCAGGGTAAAGCAGGGAACTGACTGAAATAGTACAGACATCTTCTTTTATACTGTGTCAGTGGTAGTTCCAACTTCAGAGTTGGCCTGTCACAGTAGAGGCTTAGCGTGGTTTAAACTTGCTAGCCTATCGGTGGTGCCCAGACACAGCACTCAGGATTAAAATGTCCGGAATGTTGTTTGTGAAGATTGAACTGATTTGTTGGTTTCTACACATTCCTCAGTTCCTGTTTTCTTGTTATTCAGCATTTTCCCTACACATTCCTCAGTTCCTGTTTTCTTGTTATTCAGCATTTTCCCTACACATTCCTCAGTTCCTGTTTTCTTGTTATTCAGCATTTTCCCTACACATTCCTCAGTTCCTGTTTTCTTGTTATTCAGCATTTTTCCATCTTGTCTCAACCTTGTGGTTTGCACAGTCGACACCCTAGATTAACAACAGCTTTTCTGCAGTCACGCTATGTTTTGTGATTAACATGTCCTACTTCTATAAGGCATATATTTATGTTAAAAGAGAACAAAACCATCCTTCACACTATATCACATTTGACATTGTCCGTAAACTTGAGTTCATTTGCACACAAAAAAATCATACAATGATGGAAAGACCTGTGTGATGTCCTTATTAATGCAGACAGAGAAGAGCTCCAACTTCTTAATCATAGCCTCAATTTTGTCCCGCACATTGAATATAGTTGCGGAGAGTCCCTGTAATCCTAGATTCAAAAAACATTACCCAGATAGGCCAGTTGTGTGAGAAACTCGTCATCATGCAAGTGGTCAGACAAGTGAAAATGATGGTCAGTAAAGAAAACTTTAAACTCGTCTCTCAATTTAAAAAAAAAAAAGCATGTCAATACTTTGCCCCTTGATAACCAGCGCACTTCTGTATGTTGTAAAAGCGTTACATGATTGCTGCCCATATCATTGCATAGTGCAGAAAATACCCAAGAGTTCAGGGGCCTTTCTTTAACAAAGTTAACCATTTTCACTGTAGTGTCCAAAACGTCTTTCAAGCTGTCAGGCATTCCCTTGGCAGCAAAAGCCTCTCGGTGGAGGCTGCAGTGTACCCAAGTGGTGTCGGAAGCAACAGCTTGCAAGCGCGTTTCTACTCCACTATGTCTCCCTGTCGTGGCTTTTGCGCCATCAGTAGAGATACCAACATGAGCAACAGCTACAGTGCCTTGCAAACGTTTTCATCCCCCATGGCATTTTTCCTATTTTTTTGCATTACAACCTGTAATTTAAATGGATTTTTATTTGATTTTCATGTAATGACATACACAAAATAGTCCAAATTGGTGAAGTGAAAAAATATATATACTTGTTTAAAAAAATACAAAACGGAAAAGTGGTGTGTGCATATGTATTCACCCCCTTCGCTGTGATGCCCCTAAATAAGATCTGGTGCAGCCAATTACCTTCAGAAGTCACATAATTAGTTAAATAAAGTCCACCTGTGTGCAATCTAAGTGTCACATGATCTCAGTATATATACACCTGTTCAAAAAGGCCCCAGAGTCTGGTACACCACTAAGCAAGGGGCACCATGAAGACCAAGGAGCTCTCCAAACAGGTCAGGGACAAAGTTGTGGAGAAGTACAGCTCAGGGTTGGGTTATAAAACAATATCAGAAACTTTGAACATCCCACAGAGCACCATTAAATCCATTATTAAAAATGGAAATAATATGGCACCACAACAAACCTGCCAAGAGAGGGCCGCCCACCAAAACTCACGGACTAGGCAAGGAGGGCATTAATCAGAGAGGCAACAAAGAGACCAAAGATAATCCTGAAGGAGCTGCAAAGCTGCAAAGCTCCACAGCGGAGATTGGAGTATCTGTCCATAGGACCACTTTAAGCCGTACACTCCACAGAGCTGAGCTTTACGGAAGAGTGGCCAGAAAAAATGTCTGGCGCAAACCCAACACCTCTCATCACCCCGAGAACACGATCCCCACAGTGAAGCATGGTGGTGGCAGCATCATGCTGTGGGGATGTTTTTCATCGGCAGGGACTGGGAAACTGGTCAGAATTGAAGGAATGATGGTGGCGCTAAATACAGGGAAATTCTTGAGGGAAACTTGCTTCAGTCTTCCAGAGATTTGGGACTGGGACGGAGATTTACCTTCCAGCATCTTCAAAGTGGTAGGCATGTTGTGTAAATCAAATGATACAAACCCCCCAAAAATCAATTTTAATTCCAGGTTGTAAGACAAAATAGTAAAAATGCCAAGGGGGTTGAATACTTTCGCAAGCCACTGTACGTTTGGCTACATACGGACCGTTAGTGGAATTCCCACGAGAGTAACAGTTAATGTGATTGGATGTTAATTATTTGACTAGGCTACCTGTATTTGACATTGTGATGTTATTCCGTTGAACACTAGATGGTTTAATTTTATTTTTGGCAGTGAAACGAGGCTACTCAGGTGAGAAAAAAACCTCACCCAAATGTATAGCTCCGTTGGAAAATATAAATGGACTGTTTGAAAATGTGAAGAATTAAAAAAAAAAAAAAAAATTAAATGTGAATCACATTTTTATTGCGTGTACCCGTTTTGGAATACCTGGTCTACTGCAATCCAATGTCCACTAGAATCCACTAGAATCTAATGAGTTTAATTCAGAAATTCAAGTTTGACAGACTTGTATAGTTGAAAATTGGACGATTTATACGATTCATTATTTGAGTATGTTATTTATTCTCTAAACCAGATTTTGAAAACTCTCTGACCAGGAACATTTAGGTTTTATGTGAGAGCCATCTGGCACAGTCTAAACCAGGGGTGTCAAACTCATTCCATGGAAGGCCTAATGTCTGATGGTTTTTGTTTTTTCTTTTGAAATAAGACAACCAGGTGAGGGGAGTTCCTTACTAATCAGTGACCTTAATTCATCAATCAAGTACGAGGGTGGAGCGAAAACCCGCCGATCCTCGGCCCTCCGTGGAATGAGTTTGACACGTATTCTAACCGATCATTAACAATTTCTGTGTTTATTTCACACAATATTTATGACTATGAATACATGTCATGATGCTCATATATTTGGCTTAGTGTGGTATTTTCATGTATTCGTACCAAAATCATCACAATCTTATTGACCATATGATATTATAGGCTATTTCACACAGACACAAGTGCAATGATGTAACATTTTATTTGGAGAAATAGAAAAAGTGTTACCATGTGTTAAAAGAAGACATCCCCATATTACACTAACAGTATAAACACTAAGCAATGTTATGACATCCCATGCAAGAAACACTACTGTACTTCCGAATTCAAAGTAAACATAACACCTATTAATGTTCTCCAAAACACACAAGACACTAACCCTCTCCCATCCAACCTTTTATACATTCATTACATTCTCTAATTATTGTCACCAAAATGAATCAAATTTAAACTGTAGTACTATGGAGTTTGGAAAAATAATGTCTGACAACGAAGTGGTCGTATCAGGCTGTCAGAGTACAAAGCCAATTTACACTGAACAAAAATATAAATGTAATATGTAAAGTGTTGGTCCGATATTTCATGAGATGAAATAAAAAATCCCAGAAATGTTCCTCGCGCACAAAAAGCTTATTTCTCTCAAACTTTGTGCACACATTTGTTTACATCCCTGTTAGTGAGCATTTCTCCTTTACCGAGATAATCCATCTACCTGACAGGTGTGGCATATCAAGAAGCTGATTAAACAGCATGGTCATTACATAGGTGCACCTTGTGCTGGGGACCATAAAAGGCCACTTTAAAATGTGCAGTTGTGTCACACAACACAATGCCACAGATGTCTCAAGTTTTGAAGGAGCGTGCAATTGGCATGCTGACTGCAGGAATGTCCGCCAGAGCTGTTGCCAGAGAATTTAATGTTCATTTCTCTACAATAAGCTACATCCAATGTCATTTTTAGAGAATTTGGCAGTACGTACAACCGGCTTCACAAGCGCAGACCACGTGTAACTACGCCAGCCCAAGACCTCCACATCCGGCTTCTTGACCTGCGGGATTGTGGGATTGTCTGAGGTCTTGTGTGGGGGGGTTGCTGAGGACTATTTCTATCTGTAACAAAGCCGTTTTGTGGGGAAAAAACTCATTGTGATTGGCAGGGCCTGGCTCCCCAGTGGGAGCACCCTTGCCCAGTCATGTGACATCCATAGATTAGGACCTCATTTATTTATTTAAATTGACTGATTTCCTTATACATACTGTAACTCAGTAAAATCTTTGAAATTGTTCTGTTGCATTTTATATTTTTGTTCAGTATACATAAAATTTTACTTCAATTCAAACACCTACAAATGTGTTTTTCCATTCTTATCCATCTTTTACCACTTTAAACAGAACAAACAACATGTGATGGTACCTCTATCTAGGACAGGCACATTTCTAACTGACCAATAAGCAGGTTTTCCTTACATAAGTAAAGCAAAAGGTAATATGTCAAAACAAAAACTAAAAGTATGCAAAGAGTAAGACAACTAAGTTAATGAATAGTTTTCCCTCTTTCCCCTATGAAATGGAGCTAGAACTGAAGGAGGTGCGGCTGTAGGTGGAGCTGCTTATGACGCTGTATCGGCTGGAGGAGCTAGGCGACCCCAGGTCCACGCTGCCTCTCCGCGAGCCTGTCCTCGACCCGGTCCTGGAGCCCGAGGTGGACCCGGGAGCCGAAGAGAAGTTGTACGGACTACTGATCCCTCTGGAGGAGGTGGAGGCAGCCTGGAGCATCTTGACTCCCGTATTCTCCTCCAACAAGCAGTTATCCAACGCTTCTTTATAAGAGATCTTCAGCTTTGTCTTGGGACAGGTTAGGTTCTTGGCGTGGTGCCTCATGTCCTGGAGCTTCTGGGCTGCCCTCCCGTCCAGCCAGCCCACGTTGAGAGCTTCCTCGATGGTTCTCCTGCGGCCCAGCTCCGGGTCGTACAGGCCTCCAGTGACAAACTGGAACTCCAGGAAGCGGTGGCCCGCCTCGTAGGGAAGCCACTTCTCCCTCATGGCCTCGGCGGCGGACATCTTGCGTTTACACTTGACGTCTTCAAACCCAATGTAGGCCTTCTGGGCGGGCTTCAGCCTGGTAGCCATGTCACTCTCGATGATCCCCTGGCGGGAGGCCTCCTGGATGGACAGGCGCTTGCCATCGGAAGGGTTTACAATGCCTCCTGTGCAAGCCTGGGCCTCCAGTAGTCTCTGGGCAGAGATGCTGTCCACCAGGCCACGTTTGTGGGCCTCAGAGATGGAGATCTTCTCTAGGGCCTCCATGTCAAAGATGGCGCCCACAGGGCTTCGCTCCCCATCCAAGACCACAGCTTCAGCAGGGCCAGCCAGGGAGACCGAGATGCTGGCGATGTTCTTCAGGGAGCTGTGGGAGGGAGGGCCATCAGGCTGGGTAGAGGAGCTGATGGTGGTGGTTCTGAATGAGGTGGAACTGCCAAGGGAGCCACCAGAGGATCTGCCAATGCTGGAGCCATTTATGGTGGAGCTGCCAGTGGTGGAGCCACCAATGATGGAGCTCGTCTTCTCAGCCTTGTTGGAAGTGATCCGCTGAGAGGTGGTGCTGGATGAAGACAGGGAGGATGCTGATGTTGCTGATGGTCTGGCTTTGGATGAGGATGTTGAGGAGGAGGATCTGGTGGAGTTGGTCTTGCTGGTGATGATTTTAGCAAACTGTGCGAGAGTGATTTTCTGGGATTGGTACTGGTCGTACACTGATTGGTCAATCACCTTATTCTCTAGCAGCTCTCTGATGTCATACTGGATCTCAGTCTTCCTGTCGATGATGACCAATCGCGAGGATCCATCCTGGGCTGTGATCGTAATCTCCTCCCACTCACACTCCTGCTGCGACAGCTCCAGGAAGGTCTCGTAGTCGATGAGCCCCTTGTCGTATGCTTCCTTCACACTCATCTCCTTATTGGTGTCTGGGTCTACAATCACCACCCTCCTCTTCCTCAGAGTATTCTTCTGCGTCGTTGTCTGTGGAGGCTCCTTTTTCTTGTCCTTGATGGGCAGGAGAAACAGGCCAGTCTTCTGGTCTATGATGCAGCGTTTCTTTAGCTGGAGATAAGTCAGGTTGTCCTGGTTGTTGGGATCGAAAAAGCCCTTGGAGACATCCGCTTCGTCTGTCAGGATCTGGTTCATCTCCTTGCCGAAGTAGCCCTTCTTATAGGCAGTCTCCACCTCGATGCGGTGGCTGTGCCTGGGGTCGATGATGCCACCGCTGGCAATCTGAGCCTCTAGTAGACGGATCCCATGTCCCTTCTCCATCAGCCCCTTCTCTATGGCTTGGAACAAAGAGATGATCTTGTCTGTGCCTGGGTCTTTGTACCCGGTGACGGCCCTCTCTGCAGACAAGAGTTTGTCTTTGAACTCTGGCCCAGCCAGGCCGCTCTTGTAGGCTTCGGCCACGGTCAGACAGAGGTTGTTGATGGGATCGATCATGAATCCCGAGGCAGCCTGGGCTTCGAGGAGCTCCAGGGTTGTGCCGGGCCTCAGTAACCCTTCCTTCATGGCCTGGTAAATGGATAGGGTCTTGTGGTTGGCCTCGTCATAGACCCCTGCGATGCAGGTGGAGCCTCGGAGGTACGACCTCAACTTGTCCTCGATGTCCTGGCTGGTCAGTTTTCCATCCTTCAGTTGGTCCATGTCTGATTTCTCCAAGAGGTTAGCATCCATCAGATCATTGATAGACACCTCTCCCCTGAGACCCTTCACCGTCATGGGCTTCTCTGGGGCAGGGAGGAGCAGGAGACCAGTGGTGGGTTCGGACTTGCATCTCCTCTTTAGGGAGACGTAGCTGGTTCCCATCTGGGTGTCTGGGTCCAGGTAACACTCAGGTCGTTGGTTTAAGGCCCTGTACAGGTCCTCGTCAATCAGGTCCCGGTCCATGGCTGCATCTTTAGGGAGGAAGACACTGAGGACAGGGTCTATGATGCCCCCAACAGACTCCTGGGCTTGCAGCATCCGTAGAGCTGTGTCTCTATTGATCAGGCCCTTCCTCATAGCCTGGCCTGCTGACAGGGGCTTGGTAGTATTGGGGTCGCGGTACCCCAGACAGGCAGCCTCTGCAGCCAGCAACCTCTCTCTATCCTCCTCATCCACCACTCCTCTCTTAATTGCCTCCTCCACCGACATCTTCTCGTTGGCTCTGGGATCCACTATGTGGCCTGTGGCAGCTTGTGCCTCCAGCAGCAAGATGGCGCTGTCTTCAGAGAGGATGTTGGCCCTCTTGGCCTCTGTGAGAGTCATTTTATCCTGACAGTCTCCAGCAACACCAGCAATGATGCCGGTCCCTTTCAGGTTCAGTTTGATGTCCACAGATACCTCACGGACCGTCTTCTGACCCTTCAACAACTGGCCATAGGTTGACTTGTCGATGACCCCACAATCTAGCAGCTGCTTGGCTGTCACTGTCTTACGGACACTGTCGAAAATCAGTGTGGCGGGGTCCAGGTCTTTCTTCCCGTTCTCGTCCGTCTGGGTGTGTTTTGCGCAGGCGTTATGCCGCTCCTGGAGTTTCCTCAAATCTGCCTCCAGGGTGTCTCTGACAGAGGTCAATTCAGAGAGTTGGGTCTGCGTGATCAGCAGCCTGCTCTTATACCTGTCCTCCCCCTCCCTCAGCTCTCTCATCAGCCGTTCAATCTCAGTTTCAAGAGAGCTCCTCTCCCGCTCCAATTTCTCCTTCACGGAGTCGAACTGCCTCACTGCACCATCCTTGGACTCGTACTGGCCCTTCCAGTATTGGAAGTCATTCTTGACCTGAATGGATGAATGTATGAAGGAATGGATAAAGGAATGGATGGATGAATTAATTTTATTTGACAAATTTAAAATAAATATATACATTAAAGTTGCTTCTAGACAGCAAAAGTGAAAACAACAATACAACACCTTCTCGTTCTCCTCCTGCAGACGCAGTTTGAGGCGTAACTCGGACTCCAGAGAGAGTTTGATGCGGTTTAGTTCTTCCTCCAGCTTCTGGGACCTGGCCCTGTCCTGGTCTGTCTGTTTCAGCTTTAGCAGAAGAGCATCTCTCTCCACCACCATCTCACTGTACTGGGTCTTGGTGGACTGGATCAGAGAGGAGGTCTGGATGGGGAAGAGGGGTTGAGGGATAAAGATGGGGAGGGAGAGAGGAGATAGGGGGAGGAGAGAGACAGAGGAAGGGGCAAAATATTAGTTGAACAATTTGTTTGAGAATAATAATTAATTATTGTTTAAAAATGTCAATATTTTGATTTGGCATTTACAATAGGAATGACATGTGACCGCATGCTTTGTTATTGAAGAAACACAACACAGCTCCAATAACTTACCCACACATGAGCATTTGTCAATTAAAATAAGAGTAAAGAGATTACCAGTTGAACCTCAACATGGATACATCAACACAATTCACACTCAATCAAGAATGAGTGCAATTAATGGCACATTTGTACATTGTAGGTTTCTAGAATGTACAAAGGAAATAGGCAGACACAGTAGACTAGGACTGATATCTAGACTAGACAAAGGGACTTCAAGACTAGACAAGGACTTGAGGATGACACTAGAGAGACACAAACAGACACCACAGGACCAGTGATGATGTAGACACTGTGGATCATTGTAGACAAAACAAGCAATGGCAAAAAAGCATGCTGATTAGTCAATCACAGAAGACTCTTAAGAAAAAAAAGTGTTCTTTGGCTGTCCCCATAGGAAAACCCCTTTTAGTTACAGGAAGAACCCTTTTTGGTTCCACGTATAACTCTTTTGGGTTCCATGTAGAACCGACTGTGAAAAGGGTCCTATATGGAACCCAAAAAGGTTCAACATGGAATCAAAAAGGGGGCCGAAGAACTATATTAGGTTCTAAATAACACCTTTTTTTCTAAGAGTATAGTTGTGGGTGGGACAACAGTTTTGTGAGAGAAGGCAGAAGGGGAAGCAGAGATTGCGTTTGCATGAGTTTTGTTTTTAATCTAACGATTGCAAATTCCATCACAGAAGAATAACTTGTATGTGTTTCACAATCTAATTAGAGCAAAAAACTAAACAAAGAACAATTAAAGGTATCAACAGGAGGTATTTCAGCATGCAAGAGAAAGCATTGTCCATAGCCAGCCTAAAGCCTATTCCACTAAGACTTACTGAAGGAGTATAGTTTGATTTAGAGAAACACAGAACAGTCCGACATGAACCTCTAAAGGTCCAAGACAAGTACCTCCATGGCCTGCCTCTGGACTTGATCTATCTCCATCCTGAGTTTCTCCCTCTCTGAAGAGAGCTCTGCCACGAGGATCTGGGTCTCCACGCTGCTTCTCAAGCTGCTCTTTAGCTGCAGCTCCAGAGCAGTGTTCTGGGACACCAGCTCGTCATCAGCCCCCTGCCTGGTTCTCAGCAACTCTTCTCTCTCGTGCTTCACTCCCCTCAGCTCCTCCTCGAGCCGCAGTCGCTCCTTGGTCAGTGTCTGGGTCAGGGTCTGGAGTCTCTCCCGTTCTACAGAGGTCTCGTTGACTGCCAGGCTCTTTTCCTCGATGGTCTTGTAGAGTGTTTCATTGCGCATGTTTGCCTCGCGGACTTTAGCCTGCTCTTGGAGGAGCTGTTGTTGGAGAGACTTCAGCTCCGAGCTCAGGGATGTCAGGCGCTCAGTGGAGGCCTTGAACTCCTTCAACCTACTCTCCAGCTCCACTTGGAGCTTCCTGTGCTCCTCCTCTCCCCTCCTCACCGTGGTTTGGGCCTCCTCCTGGCTCCGGCGTAGGGTGGCGATGGTGCTGGTGTACTCCCGCATGGTGTGGGTGGTTTTCTGGAGCTCTGTCTCCACGTGCCTCCTCTTGGTCACCTCCTCCTGGTTGGTTCTCCTCAGGGCCTCCGCCTCCCCCTCTAGCCTATCAGCCGTGGCCTGCAGCTCCCTGACGTGTCCCTGTAACCTGGTTACACTCTGCTCTGCCTTATTCTTCTCACCATTCTCCTTCTTAAACTCTGTACTGATGCTAACCAGCTCTTCCTCCACCTCTCTCAGCCGGGTGACAGCCTGGGAGTAGGAGGCCTGCTTGGCCTGAATCTCCCCCAGGAGCAGCTCAAGCCTGATCCTCTCCTCCTCCAGGGCTCTCCTCCTCCTCTGCTCCTCCTCCAGGCTGTGTGTGAGGAGAACCTGCTGGCCGCTCCTCTCCTGCAGGGCCTTTGTGAGCTCTGACACCTCCTCTCTATACTGATTACTGTCCTCCCCTCTCTCCCTAACTAACATCTCCACCTGAGCCTCCAGCTCCCTCCTCCTTCGCACCTCCTCTGTGACCACAGATCTCTGAGCATGCGCCTCCTCATCGGCCCTCCTCCTCTGCTCTTCGGCCTGGCTCAGACACACCTTTATTCTCCTGAGCTGGTCCTCCTGGTCTCTCCTCTCGGCCTCTAGCTTGTCACACTGCAGTCTGATGCCCTGGTCCACCTCCTCCCTCTGGGCAGACAGGTGCTGGATGTCTGTCCTGCAGAAGGTGATCTGGGACTCGTAGCTGAGCTTTAGGTTACTGATCTCCACACTGCACTGGCTCCTTACCTTAGACAGCTCCTGCTCCAGGTCCTTGCAGCGTCGCACCTCCTCCTCCAGCTGCCTCCGTAGCCTCTCTGCCTCCCTATCCCGGTCCCCCACGCTCTTCTCCACCTCCATCTTTGCCCAGTTGGCCTCCTCCAGCTCCTTCTGCCTCCTCCTCAGCACCTGCTCGTGCTCCTCCTGCTGCTCCCTGTAGCGCTCCTCCGCCAGCATCCTCTTCCTCTTCTCGTCCTCGATGAGGGAGGTGAGGCGGGCCACCTGCTCCTGCAGCTCCTTCAGTTGGCTGTGAGTGGAAGCCAGGGAGTCCTGGGTGACGCTGCACTGCAGGGCCTTGCTCCTCTTCACCTCCTCCACAGAGTGGAGCTGCTCCTGCGACTGGGACAGCTCCAGCCGGTAGCGAGCTAACGCCTCCTCCAGAGAACTGTTCTTAGTGTTGCGGTACCTGATATCCTCTTTGAGGAGCCGTAGCTCCTCCTCCAACAGGTCGATCCTGGTGTTACGCATCTAGAGGAGGAGAAGGAAGGATTCGGGTCCAGGTGTGAGGTAGAGTGGAAGAAGTACATGCAGGGCTCTTAATAAAAAAAAAAATCATTGGTAGCACTGGTGCTCCAAAATAGGGCTGTGGCGGTCATGAAATTTAGTCAGCTGGTGATTGTCAAGCAAATACTGTAACTGCCAGTCTCACAGTAATTGACCGCTAAATTAACATAAGCACATCATACATGCTTAATTTAGAGTTATTTATGTAACTGTAGTTGTGATCCAAACATTGGGCTAAATGTTTTGAATTTTAATACATTCTAAGACTGCATGATGCAACTCTAATGATGATTTGAAAAAAAATAGCATGAAAGGCATGAGCTCTGCTTAGTTTTTTTGCAGGCTGTACACACTTCATCAGTCCCTCATTCACAATCTGACAAGCACTTGATAATGCCTAGAATTTCCCAGCGGCATCACTTTGTGTAACCGTAATGCCCCCTAAAACAATACATGCCTTTTGCGGCCAGTGGCCGTTGTGCCCTTGGGCTGAATATAATAATTATGATCCCCTTCTCCCGGCTGTATGCTCGAAGCACCTCTCACTCACATGGCTACCTGTCATGTGATCGGGTCTTTCTCACAGGCTACAAGTGAAGACAGACACATCGGGGATGCAACTGTGAGCGTCCTTATTCAATTCAGAGGTGCATATTAAAGATATTGGAAGAACTGTCCACATTTACTTTTCGTCAACCAACAAGATGAGTAGGCCTAACGGACAGCAAAAGCACTAGCCTATGTCAATCTACTATCCCCCATAGTATGAAAGTTGACCTATTCTATTCTGTGCGAGAAATAAATATTGCAAACAGTCTGGGACAGTTGTGGGATGAGGTAGATTCCATATTAATACAACCACTATCATCAAAAACACTTTTTTTAATGCAGTGAGGCTGACACAACAGGTCAGAACTTTTATCTTAAAATGTTGATAAACTATTAGGCTATTTCTTCACATTATAAGTGCAGCAATGCTCCTACAGCAGTAGGCTGTAAGTGCAAATGTTCCATTACTGGGAAAACACAATTTTCAAAAGTGACCACAAATGTGATGATTGCATGTAATACTTTTATCATAAAGGTGCATTTTCATGGTGAAAATTATCTTCCCCAAACTTCAAACTCACGCGCCACATATGTATGCAAGATAGGCTCTACACCCGTTGTAAAGCCAATTTAATGTACTTAATTTATAGAAATGATTTGGCCACTTTAGTTGTGATACAAACCATATAGGCCTATGGGCTAGGCTACATGAGGTGTGTGACTATGATTAGAAAAAGTAGGGGGGGAAAGTATGCGTTTCTGGCCTTACTGCACACAAGCTGGGCATCATTCACAAGTGATAATATATCATTCACAAGTTATAGTCTGATGGGTGACAATATCAGCCTATTCTTGATTTAATCGTGTCTTTACATATACTAAATAATATATGTGTGAAATTTATTTTGATTTAGAATGGACCATTATCATGCACCTGTCTCAAATCAGGGAAAGGGGAAAAAATAAATGTAATCTATGCACTTAAATAGTGAATGGAGGACACTTTTCCCATGGTTCATTTTCATGCCAGCCAGGTAGGCTATACTCCTGTTGTAAAGAGAAGCAATGTGCTTAATATTAGGAAAGTTGAGAAATAAATATAGTAGGCCTAGCCTATTGAAAGCTGATGGGATCATCCTCTTTTTAATAGAGGCCATCACTCTGTATTTTTCATGCAATCATAGCCTATAGAAATGTTGCGCAACATGAGCTCATGGGCTCTCATGAAGTGTTTGATTAGATTTTAGATTACATTTGCATTGATGTCAGAGTGATTAGAGGGACAATAGTGCTGAGTACCAGGCAGTTAGCAAGTTTGGTAGGCTACTAATGACCATAAGCAGCATCAGAGCTTGGAGAAGCCTAACTACCATGACTAAACAGTCACATGGAATTTGACCGATGTCATGGCTTGTGACCGCTGGTGTGGAGGTAATACGATCACCATAACAGCCCTATTCCCAACTTAAATAAGTTTAGAGCACACCATTAAATTTAGGAGCATCAGAAAATAGGATTTTTCTAATCAATTGAGAAACTAATAGGTAACCCTGTAAATGTATTTGTTTATTATGAAAAGCAAAAAAGTTGATAGAAATAACGGTCATTAAAATTTCAAAGTCATTTGTAGAATAGTAAGCTTTCTACATATAGTGCATTCAGAAAGTATTCAGACCCTTTTCCCTTTTCCACATTTTGTAACGTTACAGCCTTATTCTAAAATGTATTAAATATTTTTTCTTCATTGTCAATCTACGTGCAATAACCCATAATGAAAAACAGAAATACCTTATTTACATAAGTATTCTGACCCTTTGTTATGAGACTCGAAATTAAGCTCAGGTGCATTCGGTTTCCATTGATCATCCTTCAGATGGTTCTACAACTTGATTGGAGTCCACCTGTGGTAAATTCAATTGATTGACATGATTTGGAAAGGTACACACCTGTCTATATATGGTCCCACAGTTGACAGTGCATATCAGAGCAAAAACCAAGCAATGAGGTCGAAGGAATTGTCCATAGAGCTCAGAGACAGGACTGTGTTGAGTTACAGATCTGGGGAAGGGTACCAAAAAATGTCTGCAGCATTGAAGGTACCCAAGAACACAGTGGCCTCCATCATTCTTAAATGGAAGAGGTTTGGAACCACCAAGACACTTCCTAGAGCTGGCCACCCGGCCAAACTGACAAATTGGGGGAGAAGAGCCTTGGTCAGGGAGGTGACTAAGAACCTGATGGTCACTCTTGACAGAGCTCAATAATTCCTCTGTGGAGATGGGATAACCTTCCAGAAGGACAACCATCTCTGCAGCACTCCATCAATCAGGCCTTTATGGTTAAGTGGCCAGACGGAAGCGACTCTTCAGTAAAATGCACATGACAGCCCGCTTGGAGTTTGCCAGAAGGCACCTAAAGGACTCTCAGACCATGAGGAACAAGATTCTCTGGTCTCGTTGAAACCAAGATTGAAATATTTGGCCTGAATGCCAAGCATCACGTCTGGAGGAAACCTGGCACCATCCCTACAGTGAAGCATGGTGGTGGCAGCATCTTGCTGTGTGGATGTTTTCAGCGGCAGAGACTGAGAGACTAGTCAGGATCGAGGGAAAGATGAACAGAGCAAAGTAAAGAGAGATCATTGATGAAAACCTGCTCAAGAGCGCTCAGGATCTGAGGCTGGGGCGAAGGTTCACTTTCCAACAGAACAATGACCCTAAGCACACAGCCAAAACAGCACAGAAGTGGCTTTGGGACAAGTCTCTGAATGTCCTTGAGTGGCCCAGCCAGAACCTGAACTAACATCTCTGGAGAGACCTGAAAAAAGCTGTGCAGCGACGCTCGCCATCCAACCTGACAGAGGTTGAGAGGATCTGTAGAGAAGAATGGGAGAAACTCCCCAAATACAGGTGTGCCAAGTTTGTAGCATCATACCCAAGAAGACTCGAGGCTGTAATCGCTGCCAAGGGTGCTTCAACAAAGTACTGAGTAAAGGGTCTAAATACTTATGTAAATGTGATAAGAAAAATATAAATTAGCAAAAAAATTAAAACCTGTTTTTGTTTTGTCATTATGGAGTATTGTATGTAGATTGATGAGGGGGAAAAAACGATTTAATCAATTTTAGAACAAGGCTGTAACGTAAGAAAATGTGGAAAAAGTCAAGGGGTCTGAATATTTTCCGAATGCAATGTAGTTAGGGCCTAATTGAATTTTGGCCCAAATATACATTTCAGTCATTTATTAGACGCTCTTATCCAGAGCGACAAAGGAACAATTAGGGTTAAAAGTGCCTGGCTCAAGGGCACATTGACAGAGTTTTCACCTAGTCGGTTTGGGGATTCAAACCAGCAACCTTTTGGTTACTGGCCAAATGCTCTTATCCATGCAATCCATTATCTTGGTTTTGTTTTTCCAGGTTTAGGATTTTCTAAAAAAAATTCAGGTTTTCGCTCTCTAAATAACACTTTTTTAAATCTGAAAATAACAAAATTGGATGTTCTACAGTGGGGAGAACAAGTATTTGATACACTGCCGATTTTGCAGGTTTTCCTACTTACAAAGCATGTAGAGGTCTGTAATTTTTATCATAGGTACACTTCAACTGTGAGAGACGGAATCTAAAACAAAAATCCCGAAAATCACATTGTATGATTTTTAAGTAATTAATTAGCATTTTATTGCAAGACATAAGTATTTGATACATCAGAAAAGCAGAACTTAATATTTGGTACTGAATCCTTTGTTTGCAATTACAGAGATCATACGTTTCCTGTAGTTCTTGACCAGGTTTGCACACACTGCAGCAGGGATTTTGGCCCACTCCTCCATACAGACCTTCTCCAGATCCTTCAGGTTTCGGGGCTGTCGCTGGGCAATACGGACTTTCAGCTCCCTCCAAAGATTTTTTATTGGGTTCAGGTCTGGAGACTGGCTAGGCCACTCCAGGACCTTGAGATACTTCTTACGGAGCCACTCCTTAGTTGCCCTGGCTGTGTGTTTCGGGTCGTTGTCATGCTGGAAGACCCAGCCACGACCCATCATCAATGCTCTTATTGAGGGAAGGAGGTTGTTGGCTAAGATCTCGCAATACATGGCCCCATCCATCCTCCCCTCAATACGGTGCAGTCGTCCTGTCCCCTTTGCAGAAAAGCATCCCCAAAGAATGATGTTTCCACCTCCATGCTTCACGGTTGGGATGGTGTTCTTGGGGTTGTACTCATCCTTCTTCTTCCTCCAAACACGGCGAGTGGAGTTTAGACCAAAAAGCTCTATTTTTGAATCATCAGACCACATGACCTTCTCCCATTCCTCCTCTGGATCATCCAGATGGTCATTGGCAAACTTCAGACGGGCCTGGACATGCGCCTGCTTGAGCAGGGGGACCTTGTGTGCGCTGCAGGATTTTAATCCATGACGGCGTAGTGTGTTACTAATGGTTTTCTTTGAGACTGTGGTCCCAGCTCTCTTCAGGTCATTGACCAGGTCCTGCCGTGTAGTTCTGGGCTGATCCCTCACCTTCCTCATGATCATTGATGCCCCACGAGGTGAGATCTTGCATGGAGCCCCAGACCGAGGGTGATTGACCATCATCTTGAACTTCTTCTATTTTCTTCTATTTTCTAATAATTGCGCCAACAGTTGTTGCCTTCTCACCAAGCTGCTTGCCTATTGTCCTGTAGCCCATCCCAGCCTTGTGCAGGTCTACAATTTTATCCTTGATGTCCTTACACAGCTCTCTGGTCTTGGCCATTGTGGAGAGGTTGGAGTCTGTTTGATTGAGTGTGTGGACAGGTGTCTTTTATACAGGTAACGAGTTCAAACAGGTGCAGTTAATACAGGTAATGAGTGGAGAACAGGAGGGCTTCTTAAAGAAAAACTAACAGGTCTGTGAGAGCCGGAATTCTTACTGGTTGGTAGGTGATCAAATACTTATGTCATGCAAAAAAATGCAAATGAATTACTTAAAAATCATACAATGTGATTTTCTGGATTTTTGTTTTAGATTCCGTCTCTCACAGTTGAAGTGTACCTATGATAAAAATTACAGACCTCTACATGCTTTGTAAGTAGGAAAACCTGCAAAATCGGCAGTGTATCAAATACTTGTTCTCCCCACTGTAAGTCTGAGGTCTGTGACAAATATAAGAAATGTGTATTTTTTTGTGTACTTTGGTCTTTCTATAAACTAGGGTTTATCAGTGAGGATTTCCTACACTGGACAACTTGTTACAGCTGTTGATAAGTTATTGATAATAACATGCCAATTTTTTTCTGTCATTATATTAAGATATATGGGGGGATCATAGCTATATTCAAGAAAATATACGAGTTGATTTAAACCTTTCATGGTTGGTGTCTTTTCTGTCCTTGCATTTACAGCAGTGTAAGTTGTCGTTACAGTTGATGTCGGAAGTTTACATACACTTAGGCTGGAGTCATTAAAACTCGTTTTTCAACCACTCCACAAATTTCCTGTTAAGAAACTATAGTTTTGGCAAGTCGGTTAGGACATCTACTTTGTGCATGACACATAATTGTTTACAGACAGATTATTTCCCTTATCATTCACAATTCCAGTGGGTCAGAAGATGACATACACTAAGTTGACTGTGCCTTTAAACAGCTTGGAAAATTCCAGAAAATTATGTCATGGCTTTAGAAGCTTCTGATAGGCTAATTTACATTATTTGAGTCAATTGGAGGTGTACCTGTGGATGTATCTCAAGGCCTACCTTCAAACTCAGTGCCTCTTTGCAAAATCAATAAAAATCAGCCAAGACCTCAATAATAGTAGACCTCCACAAGTCTGGTTCATCCTTGGGAGCAATTTACAAACGTTTGAAGGTACCACGTTCATCTGTACAAACAATAGTACGACAGTATAAACACTGTGGGCCCACGCAGCCGTCATACCGCTCAGGAAGGAGACACGTTCTGTCTCCTAGAGATGAACGTACTTTGGTGCGAAAAGTGCAAATCAATCCCAGGACAACAGCAAAGGACCTTGTGAAGATGCTGGAGGAAACAGGTACAAAAGTATCTATATCCGCAGTAAAACGAGTCCTATATCGACATAACCTGAAAGGTTGCTCCACAAGGAAGAAGCCACTGCTCCAAAACCGCCATAAAAAAGCTGGACTACGGTTTGCAACTGCACATTATTATTTTTTTACCTTTATTTAACTAGGCAAGTCAGTTAAGAACAAATTCTCATTTTCAATGACGGCCTAGGAACAGTGGGTTAACTGCCTTGTTCAGGGGCAGAAAGACAGATTTTTACCTTGACAGCTCGGGGATTCGATCTGGCAACCTTCCCTAGTCCAACGCTCTAAACACTAGGCTACCTGCCACCCCAGCAAAGCACATGGGGACAAAGATCATACTTTTTGGAGAAATGTCCTCTGGTCTGATAAAACAAAAATAGAACTGTTTGGCCATAATGAACATCATTATGTTTGGAGAGAAAAGGGGAAGGCTTGCAAGCCGAAGGACACCATCTCAACCGTGAAGCACAGGGGTGGCAGCATCATGTTGTGGGGGTGCTTTGCTGCAAGAGGGACTGGTGCACTTCACAAAATAGATGGCATCATGAGAAAGGAAAATTATGTGGATATATTGAAGCAACATCTCAAAACATCAGTCAGGAAGTTAAAGCTTGGTTGCAAATGGGTCTTCCAAATGGACAATGACCCCAAGCATACTTCCAAAGTTGTGGCAAAATGACTTAAGGACAACAAAATCAAGGTATTGGAGTGGCCATCACAATGCCCTGACCTCAATCCTATAGAAAATTTGTGGGCAGAACTGAAAAAGAGTGTGCGAGCAAAGAGGCCAACAAACCTGACTCAGTTACACCAGCTCTGTCAGGAGGAATGGGCCAAAATTCACCCAACTTATTGTGGGAAGCTTGTGGAAGGCTATCTGAAACATTTGACCCAAGTTAAACAATTTAAAAGGCAATGCTACCAAATATGAATTGAATGTATATAAACTTCTGACCCAGTGGGAATGTGATGAAATAAATAAAAGCTGAAATAAATAATTCTCTCTACTATTATTCTGACATTTCACAGTCTTAAAATAAAGTGGTGATCCTAACTGACATAAGACAGGGAATTGTTACTAGGATTAAAATGTCAGGATCCAGCTAGATCCAGGATTCTTACGTTTTGTTGTATAGAGATGTCAGAAATGCAGTGTAACTACGTAACATTTTGTGTCCTCATGTTACAGGGTGAAAACAGTTATGGGCTTCTAAAATAATACATGCATTGCAAAATCAAATTCTTCTAACCGAAAGAGTCGCCTTACCTTGATACTTAACACCTAAATCAATACTGTTATAAATGTGGTTCTTCAATAATTATGCATAATACTTGTTGGATGCACATTTGGTGTCTTAAGTGACGAACAGCTGTTTTGATAGTGCAGGCAAGTGCTGGGGAAAAAATGTTTGAATATTTTGTTGTCTCATTTGTTATGCCAGGGAAGACAGTTGTGACTGGATCCACGTTGGATCTAATATCCCTAGTGAATTGATGTTGATTATCTGTTGTTGTCTGTTTGATTTACAGCAGGGTCTCCTTTGATTTAATAGAGAAAGCATCAAGGTACTGAGTTCATGTTTTTGTGCCTCTGAGTTTACTGTGCACAATTGTGTAGGATAGACTATTGTGCAACACCCAAAGCTATTCCTATTAAGTATTCTGGATATAACGACAACAAATTACACTGCCTAGTGGGCTTATTGACAATATGATCTGGTAATGAAATAACATGACAAATATATTTTGACCTGCAATTGTAAACAATACAAGAGGCTTGAAGTAGCCTACTTGAACTTGAATTTAGAGTTCAGAAATTCAATTTAAGTACTAGAATAGGATTACCTTGAAAAACTGACATTTCCTTAATTTGGTGCTTGAAAAGTTATTGTAATTATTGTAGCCAATTTATAAATTCTCCTGCTCCCTTATAATTATCTGTAATTTTATTTTTGATTCGTTTTTGTAAGAGATGTAGCCACTTTCGTTTGTTTCCCGCCGCTTCAATTGAAGGGTGTTGCAGTACTCTGCTGAGGTAAAACCACGTGTGGTTATTATGAGAACAACATCTAATGTTGGCTTCAACTTGGCTTTCCATACAAATCCTTCCACTAAAACAATTACCAGTTCTTTGGTCACTTTCTCATGATAAAAACAGCAATGGTGAGATTAATGCTACCGCTATTCATGGTTTTATTATGTGTGCCTGCGTCGGCCACATAGTCTACAGAAAAATCGCCATGCATCCAATCTATTTAGTCAGGTGATGTCCACATTCTCACATATTTTAGAATGTAATAATAATTTAAACTTCAATTCATTAGCAAGGCCTAAAAAAGTAATTATTCCTGAAGTGGTAATGGCCTCCTTTTACATTTTTCGGGTGGGGGAGGTATACTTGGGTAAATAGTATTACTTTAGATGCCTTAGTACAGAACTAATATTTTAGATTTAATATAATAATAATGCAATGTTAGATTTACCAGTTATAAGGCTGAATAAGATTTCCAATGTATTCATTACAACATGGAAAATAAACTTGAAATTATAATGCAGAAGGTCTAAAAGCTCATCGTTGTAAAAACAGCTGAACAGATTGATTCTACAGGCAGTCACAGTGTGGTTCCTCTCAGTACCTTGAGCTCTTCCATGTTCTTGTGTAGTTGTCCCAGGTATTTGTAGTAGTCGCCAGACAGAGTGAGCAGCTCGATGTAACGGGTCTGCAGTAGAGTAGCCTGGGAGAGGGCATACAGCACACAGTTAATAACGGAAACATACAAACTACTCAGTAACACAAAGTTACCTAACCACACAATCAACTCAGTGGTAACATTGTTAACATACTGGGCACCGAATACACCGGACTAGGGACGCAGGTCTACCTGTTTTCTGGGTATCTAACCTGGGGTAAAGCAGAGTTTGTATGTATGAGGCTATTCACCTTGACACTGAAGGCACTCAGTAACAGAGATGTACCTGTATAAGTAAACAGTATATGTTTGAGTGACTTGGTGGAGCTATGATTGTTACCTCCTCTGTGAGCTGAGTAGAAGGAGACTGTGGCATGGTCCTCTTCATAGGGATGTTCAGTAGAGTCTCTAGACCAGCACTGTATGAAGCCAACTCCAGCTCATAATCCTGAAAACAAATATATCTTAAATTCACAGGAATAGAAGGCATGAAAAGCAGTACATTACTATGACGGGTATAGTAATACATGGGCCGGATGTGAAAGCCCTTACCTTGATGGAGTTCACACAGGCGTCAGTGTCTCTCAGAACACTGTCGACACTCTCTCTCTTCACCTTGATCTCAGAGTTCAGAGCCTAGACAAACACACAAAAAACTCCATATGTTGATTATATTGCCCTGAACAATTATACTGACTGACTGACTGACTGACTGACTGACCTTCTGCTGGTTGAGGTGTTCGTCCAGGGCTGTGATGCTGTCTATCTTGGTGGCCTGCAGGGCGTCCTGTTTCTGACGCGTAGTACCGATCCACTCACTGAGGACTGAGCTAGTGGTGGTGTACTGCTGGAGTCGCCCCTGGTACCCCTCTAGGTCCCTTAGTCTGAGAGAGGAAGAGCAAGAGATACAGGTCAAAAAAATGTTGGGGTATATATATATAAAAAAGAAAAAAATGGTCACCAATAGTAAATGTTATAAGTCATCACAAAGTAAAGGAAGGAGGTACAGCACATCACAAGGTGGATAGGTATGGAGAACAGGACTCTATATACAGAAGTCAGAGGGACAACAAAACAGATACAGCTAGAGACTGAGATAAATGTCTGAGTGAGATATGGAACCAAAAAGGTGTGCATAGATAAGATATAGAGAGGTCTGTATACCTGAAGTCTATCTGGCTCTGGAGGCGTCTCCAGCGGTCAGACAGCTGGGTGACTTGTTCACTGTATCTGGACAGGTCCACGTCACACCTGTGGAAGGCTCCGCCCACCTGGCCGTTCCAGTGGACCGCCTTCCCGAGCTCCGTCTCCATGGAGACCAGGACGTCCCTCTTCCCCTCCAGCTCCGCCCTCATACTCTACACATACACACACAACAGAACATCTGAGATTTGAATCACAAAGCTAACTGGCCTTTACAGAGCACATACCGGGAATAGTAATAACCACAAAACTCACTGACTTCAAAGCATTTACACACAACGGAACATTTAGCCTAGGAGCACCACACACAGCTAAATGACCGACTTAATCATTGCTGTGACAGTCACTCCCATTCCCAAAGTTTTGGGGCTTGTGTTTCAAACAGTAACTGTAACCTTCAGAGTGGACCTGTAGTCCTCCACCTCTGCAGGATCCAGGGATGTGGTCTCCTTCTCTGTCAGTCTGGCCTCATGGACCTTAATGATGTCCTCAGCCCTGGATTCACTCTCCAGGAGGGCCCTTAGAGCCTGCAACCTTGGAGTGGGAAAGGGCGGGAGGACCGAGAAGAGAAAGAGAAGGGGAAAGAGATGAAAAGAATGAGAGAGAATTCGTCAGAACAAATTAGTTCAATTTGAGCAATGAGTGTTGAGTGTGTGTATGGATGAGTTTGTCTGTGTATGGAGTAGTTATATGGGTATTCTGCAGAGAACCCTTTCAGGGTGTGTGTATGCTCATACAGCATAATGTTTACCTCTGTAGGTAGGCGGTGGAGCACCCGTCCAGACTGCCCAGTCTCTCGTTGATGAGGCTGAGTTGGCTGCGTAAGAACGTGGCCTTGTCAGAGTCAGTCATGCCCTCTAGTTCCTTCAGAACATGCTCATTCAGACGCTGGTACTCCTCGCGGATAGAGTTCACATCCCTCTGTACAGACTGGAGAAAAACCACACACATTTAGTCACATGCACAAACCTAACCCTACATACACAGTAGTACTCCTAGGATGTACAGTATATTGTATCCGTGTGTGCGTGCGTCCATGTGTGTGTGTACCTCTAGTTGGCTAATCCTCAGGCCACAGTCGTGCGCTCCGTCCTCTCCCAGACAGATATGGATGTGCTGGGTAAGCCCCGCCTCCGCCTCCTCCAGGCGCTGTCTGAGCGTGTGCAGCTCCGTCAGGCTTTGTGACGTCACCACCACTTTCTTCTTCACCTTCTTAACCACCCCCTTTTTCACATCCTGTTGCTTAACCTCCACTATCTTGGTCTCCTCTATCTTCTTTGCCTCCTCTTGATTGACCACCAGAATCCTGAACTCCTCCTCTGCCTTGATCCTCCCTTCGTTGGCGGTCTGTTGTGCAGCTAGGGACAGAGATATAGAGAGTTAGAGGTCATATGCTGTATGGTAAAGGTACATCATAGATTAATGACATGCACTCAGAGTACATAGGTGCGCAGAGACAGCAGAATAGAGGAGCATACTGTCCCATACAGTGAGAGAGATGCTCTACTCACTGTAATGGACCTGATGCTGTATCTCTACTATATACAGTTGAAGTCGGAAGTTTGTTTGACTTTGTTGTCCTTAAGCCAATTTGCCACAACTTTGGAAGTATGCTTTGGGTCATTGTCCATTTGGAAGACCCATTTACGACCAAGCTTTAACTTCCTGACTGATGTCTTGAGATGTTGCTTCAATATATCCACATAATTTTCCTGCCTCATGATGCCATCTATTTTGAGAAGAGCACCAGTCCATCCTGCAGCAAAGCACCCCCACAACATGATGCTGCCACCCCCGTTGTTCACGGTTGGGATGGTGTTCTTCAGCTTGCAAGCCTTCCCCTTTTTCCTCCAAACATAACGATGGTCATTATGGCCAAACAGTTCTATTTTTGTTTCATCAGACCAGAGGACATTTCTCCAAAAAGTACAATCTTTGTCCCCATGTGCAGTTTCAGACCGTAGTCCGGCTTTTTTATGGCGGTTTTGGAGCAGTGGCTTCTTCCTTGCTGAGCGGCCTTTCAGGTTATGTCAATATAGGACTCGTTTTATTGTGGATATAGATACTTCTGTACCGGTTTCCTCCAGCATCTTCACAAGGTCCTTTGCTGTTGTTCTGGGATTGATTTGCACTTTTCGCACCAAAGTACGTTCATCTCTAGGAGACAGAACCGTCTCCTTCCTGAGCGGTATGACGGCTGCGTGGTCGCATGGTGTTTATACTTGCCTACTATTGTTTGTACAGATGAACGTGGTACCTTCAGGCATTTGGAAATTACTCCCAAGGATGAACCAGACTTGTGGAGGTCTACAATTGTTTTTCTGAGGTCTTGGCTGATTTCTTTTGATTGTCCCATGATGTCAAGCAAAGATGCACTGAGTTTGAAGGTAGGCCTTGAAATACATCCACAGGTACACCTCCAATTGACACAAATTATGTCAATTAGCCTATCAGAAGCTTCTAAAGCCATGACATAATTTTCTGGAATTTTCCAAGCCGTTTAAAGGCACAGTCAACTTAGTGTATGTAAACTTCTGACTCACTGGAATTGTGATACAGTGAACTATAAGTGAAATAATCTGTCTGTAAACAATTGTTGGAAAAATTACTTGTGTCATGCACAAAGTAGATGTCCTAACAGACTTGCCAAAACTATAGTTTGTTAACAAGAAATTTGTGGAGTGGTTGAAAAAAAGAGTTTTAAATGACTCCAACCTAAGTGTATGTAAACTTCCAACTTCAACTGTATCTACACTATATCTCTACTGTAACTATGTATCTACTATATCTCTACTCTCACTGTTTCTCTACTATATATCTACCATCGCTCTACTGTATCTACTGTCTCTCTACTGTATATCTATTCACTGTAATGGACCTGATACTGTATATCTACTCTCAGTCTCTACTATATATCTACTGTATATATACTATCGCTCTACAGTATATCTACTATCTCTCTACTGTATATCTATTCACTGTAATGGACCTGATACTGTATATCTACTATATCTTTACTCACTGTAATAGACCTGACTGTATATCTACTATCTCTCTACTGTATATCTACTCACTGTAATAGACCTGACTGTATATCTACTATCTCTCTACTGTATATCTATTCACTGTAATGGACCTGATACTGTATATCTACTATCTCTCTACTGTATATCTACTCACTGTAATAGACCTGACTGTATTTCTACTATCTCTCTACTGTATATCTATTCACTGTAATGGACCTGATACTATATTTCTACTATCTCGCTACTGTATATCTACTCACTGTAAGCAGGTAGCTGGACCACCAGTTGGTCGTAGTGAGCCTGGGCTCCAGTGTACTGGCTCTCGATGCTCCTCTTGTCCTCATCCTTGAACATCTCAGAGCCATGGCAACAGTGTATGAACTCTGAGTAGTGGGTCTCCAGACCCTTCAGGATGCTGCGGTACTCCTCAGGACGCATACGGGACAGCTGAGAGGACACACACATATTAAGAAGAAAAAAATTAGACATTGTTTTTGTGTCCTCGTTTTAGTGAATGTAGTTTTTTGTAGTCAGGTCATTTGTAATCTTAGTAATAATGGACTCAGCTGCACCATAAAGTCAAACTGACATTTCAGTCAGTCGTGGACCTTGTAAGTGAAACTGTAGTGACAGTGATGACGTGATATGGTTACAATGGCGATAGGTTCTTACCATGGTGATGGTGAGGGAGTTGATGCGTGTGATGTCCTGGACACAGTACTGCCAGGAGATGAGACTTTTGATGTTGATGTAGAGCTGGTTCCACACAGACAGGATCGCCTCATAGTACTGTTCATTCCTGATGGACCACACAACACAGACAAGGATTTAGTCTGTGTGTGCGTGCGTGCGTGCGTACATGTAAACGTGCTTGCATACATATACAGTACCAGTCAAAAGTTTGGATACACCTAATCAGGGTTTTTCTTTATTTTTACTATTTTCTACATTGTAGAATAATAGTGAAGACATCAAAACTATGAAATAACACATATGGAATCATGTATTAACCAAAAAAGTGTTAAACAAATGATATATTTTAGATTCTTCAAAGTAGCCACCCTTTGCCTTTGACAGCTTTGCACACTCTTGGCATTCTCTCAACCAGCTTAATGGGGTAGTCACCTGGAATGATGTTAAGATGGCGCCGACAGAGATGGTCACCTCGCTTCGAGTCCTTAAGAAACTATGCAGTATTTTGTTTTGATGTATTATTTCTTACATTGTTACCCCAGGAAATCTTAAGTCTTATTACATACAGCCGGGAAGAACTATTGGACATAAGAGCGGCGTCAGCTTACCAACATTACAACCAGGAAGACGACTTTCCCGAAGCGGATCCTCTGTTTGGAGCATCACCCAGGACAATGGATCTAATCCCAGAAGCCAACCCAAGACAACGGCGCCGCAGAAAGGGTAGGCCTCCTGGTCAGGCTCCATAGACGTGCATATCGCTCACCACTCCCGAGTATACTACTCGCCCATGTCCAGTCTCTTGACAGCAAGGTAGACAAAATTCGAGCAAGAGTTGCCTTCCAGAGAGACATCAGAGACTGTAACATTCTCGGTTTCATGGAAACATGGCTGTCTCGGGATATGTTGTCAGAATCGGTTCAGCCACCGGGCTTCTCCATGCATCGCGCCGACAGAGATAAACACCTCTCTGGGAAGAGGAAGAGCGGGGGTGTATACTTCATGATTAACGACTCATGGTGTAATCATAACATACAGGAACTCAAGACCTTCTGCTCACCCGACCTAGAATTCCTCACAATCAAATGCTGGTCATATTACCTTCCAAGAGAATTCTCGTCAGTTATCGTCACAGCTGTGTACATTCCCCCTCAAGCAGACACCAAGATGGCCCTCAAGGAACTTCACTGGACTCTATGTAAACTGGAAACCATATATCCTGAGGCTGCATTTATTGTAGCTGGGGAATTTAACAAAGCAAATTTGAGAGTAAGGCTACCTAAATTCTATTAGCATATTGATTGCACTACGCGCGGGGGTAATACACTCGACCACAGCTACTCTAACTTCCACGATGCATACAAAGCCATCCCCCGCCCTCCCTTCGGCAAATCCGACCACAACGCCATCTTGCTCCTACCGTCTTATAGGCAGAAACTCAAACAGGATGTACCAGAAACCGTGGACGGATGGCGGCATTCGCACAAAACTGAAAGTGCGATCCACCGCATTTAACCATGGAAAGAGGTCTGGAAATATGGCTGAATATAAACCGTGTAGTTATTCCCTCCACAAGGCAATCAAACAAGCGAAATGCCCATACAGGGACAAAGTGGAGTCGCAATTCAACAGCTCAGACACGAGACGTATGTGGCAGGGTCTACAGGAAATCACGGACTACAAAAAGAAAATCAGTCACGTCACAGACACCGATGTCACGCTTCCAGACAAAACTAAACACCTTCTTTGCCCGCTTTGAGAATAATACAGTGCTACCTTCATGACCCGCTAACAAGAACTCCCCCCTTCTCCATGGCCGATGTGAGTAAACATTTAAATGTGTCAACCCTCGCAAGGCTCCTGGCCCAGATGGCATTCCTAGCCGCATCCTCAGAGCATGCGCAGACCAGCTGGCTGGTGTGTTTACGGACATATTCAATCGCTCCCTATCCCAGTCTGCTGTCCCCACATGCTTCAAGATGGCCACCATTGTTCCTGTACCCAAGAAGGCAAATATAACTAAATGACTACCCCGTAGCACTCACTTCTGTCATCATGAAGTGCTTTGAGAGACTAGTCAAGGATCATATCACCTACCGACCACCCTAGACCCACTTCAATTTTCTTACCACCCTAACAGTCAACACTGGGGCCCCACAAGGGTGAGTGCTCAGCCCTCTCCTGTACTCCCTGTTCACCCACGACTTCGTGATCATACACGCCCCCAACTCATTCATCAAGTTTGCAGACAACACAACAGTAGTGGGCTTGATTACCAACTACGACGAGACAGCCTACAGGGAGGAGGTGAGGGCACTAGGAGTGTTGTGTCAGGAAAACAACCTCTCACTCAATGTCAACAAAACAAAGGAGATTATTGTGGACTTCAGGAAACAGCAGAGGGAGCACCCCCCTATCCACATCGAAGGGACAGCAGTGGAGAAAGTGGAAAGTTCCTCAGCGTACACGTCAACGACAAACTGAAATGGTCCACCCACACAGACAGTGTGGTGAAGAAGGTGCAACAGCGCATAATTTGGCTTGTCACCCAAAACCCTGACTAACTTTTACAGATCCACAATCGAGAGCATCCTGTCGGGCTGTATCACAGCCTGGTACGGCAACTGCTCCGCCCTCAACCGCAAGGCTCTCCAGAGGGTGGTGTGATCTGCACAACGCATCACCGGGGGCAAATTACCAGACATCTACAGCACCCGGTGTTACAGGAAGGCAAAAAAAAAAAAAAAAAAAAAAAAACCCCACCTCTTTAAGGAATACCTAGGATAGGATAAAGTAATCCTTCTCACCCCCCCCCCCCCCCCCCCTAAAAGATTTAGATGCACTATTGTAAAGTGGCTGTTCCACTGGATGTCATAAGGTGAATGCACCAATTTGTAAGTCGCTCTGGATAAGAGCGTCTGCTAAATGACTTAAATGTAAATGTAAATGTAAAAAAGATCATCAAAGACAACAACCACCCGAGCACCTGTCTGTTCACACCGCTACCATCCAGAAGGCGAGGTCAGTACAGGTGCATCAAAGCTGGGACCGAGAGACTGAAGAACAGGTTCTATCTCAAGGCCATCAGACTGCTAAACAGCAATCACTAACTCAGAGAGGCTGCTGCCTACATGGAGACCCAATCACTGGCTACTTTAACAAACGGATCACTAGTCACTGTAAAAAATGCCACTTTAAATAATGCCACTTTAACAATGTTTACATATCTTACATTACTCATATCATATGTATACACTGTATTTTATACCATCTATTGCACCTTGCCTATGCTGCTCGGCCATCGCTCATCCATATATTTATAGGTACTGTGGCGTACAGCAGGTCAGCCACCAGGGGGAGACTCGTCGAGGCCTGGTGACTGACGGTGTATACATCACGAGGCGATGGCTCCATCTGCTGGACGTGCCAGGTTCAATTGGGGCTGATTGGGAGTTGGTGAGTAATCAAGGGCTGATTGCTCACCAGCTGTGCAAGGCCCATAAAGCTGCCAGAAGGGCAGCACACAGGGAGAGTGGGGGAAGAAAGGACTTCCGTAGTGATGGGGACGGTAACAGAGATAACAGCGCCCAGAAGACGGTATCCCGGCGAGGGTCTCAGGGGGGAGACCTATCCTATCCTTTTTGATTTATTATTTAAATAAACACCCTTGAAACCGAGCTAATCCTACTCTGTCCGTGTCTGATCTGTGTAAACATCTTGACCAAACCCCCTGGACTGCCACAGTACACTTTCTCATTCCCCCCTTTTAGATGTGTGTATTGGGGAATTGTTACTGCACTGTCGGAACCAGAAGCACGAGCATTTTGCTACACTCGCATTAACATCTGCTAACCTTGTATGTGACAAATAAAGTGTTGATTTGAATGCATTTCAATTAAGAGGTGTACATTTGTGGAATTTTTGACTGGTACTGTAATGTGTATGCGAGTGTTCTTACTTGTTGGCCAGGTTGATGCCCAGGGAATTGGGTGGTGGCACCAGCAGACAGACAGAAGGTACCAGCATGTCCAGTCCTCCTGGTCCTGTTACCTGCCACTTACTACGCTGGGAGTTGTCTTTCAGGATGCCCTCATTGCCCTTCAGAATCACCTTCTGTAGAGCACAATACATACAATGTTAGGCAAGAATGTGTACAAGAGAAGAGGAGACCCTTATTTGTGACCTAAATAATAAAAAAAAATCGCCCTATTTCTACTTTCTTACCCAGCTAAAATATTACAATCCTTGATTAATTCTCAGCTAAGATCTTTCTGATATTTGAAATGTATTCTAAATGTACATCTGTCGGGTTTTAGACCAGGTCAAAGCACTATCTCTGCTGCCTCCTTAGTTATAAATGATGTGGTTAACTGTATGGATAAAAGGCAACATTGTGCTGCCCTCTTCATTGACCTGTCAAAGGCTTTCAATACTGTTGATCACTCACCTCTAATTCAGAGGCGTTCCTCAATTGGCCTAGACCAGGCTGCATGTAACTGGTTGAAAAATGACTTGACTGATAAAACTATCTACTGATGGTGTTGAATCAGATTTCCTAGAAATTACGAAAGGTATCCCCGCAGGGGTCGATTCTGGGTCCTGTACTTTTTACTGTTTACATTAACAATCTCGACTTGTCTGTAAAAAATTGTAACCTGCACTTGTATGCCGATGATACTGTTGTGAATGCTATTGCCGCCACGGTTGACCAAGCTCTATCTGAACTACAGTCTGCATTCATTGTATTACAGAAACACTGTACTGACCTGAAATTAGTATTGAATGCTGGTAAAACGTAAGTATAAGTCGTTCTCTAGCGTGCAAAAAAGTGAAGCTGATGATTTAAACATGTATTTTGGATGGTGTGCATATTGATTGTGTCCCTGCTTACAAATATCTGGGCATCTTGACAAATGAAAAGCTGTCTTGTACAAAACATAATGATGAGTTATTTTTTTTAAACTGGGCTTCTTCTACAGAAATAGGTCCTGCCTCTCGCTAAATAGTAGAAAGCAGATTATTCAGTCAACGTTTCTGTCGGTCCTAGACTATGGCAACATCATCTATATGAACGTAACTGCCACCTCATTAAAGCCGTTAGATGCAGTTTATCATAGCACACTGCACTTTATTACGGATGACAACTTTAGTACTCATCACTGCATTCTCTACCAGAAAGTTGGTTGGCCCTCTTTGATGTCTTGTAGGTTGATACATTGCTATGTTTTCATTTATAAAGCCTTTTTACAAAAAGTCCCACTGTACCTAACATCATAACTAAACTTCAGACATATGAGTTACCACACCCAGTCTCAGGAATGGTTAACTCTGGGAATTCCTTTGGTCTCTACTGAGTTAACTAAAAGCTGATTTACCTTTCTTGCACCTTATTTGTGGAACAATCTTCAAAATGTTCTTACATTTTATGTTTTGGTGCCTCTAGGACAATTCAGTAGGCTGATTTAGGACCTTATTACTGACGAATGTGCTTGTTTTTCATGACCATGTTGTTCTTTCTGCTTGCATTTTGTATTTATATTGATGTGTGTAATTTCTGTAATTTCTGTAATTCAGGGCTCACCTGTAAAAGACCTTGGTCTCAGTATGACTCCATGATAAATCAAAGGTTAAATAAATACATATCTGACCTGGTCCTGTTTGAAGTCACACAGGGCCTGTACCATAACAGGACTAGTGCTCTTCTCTTCCTCAGGGTTACGTGGTCTCAGCCTCACGATGCTTTTGGACATGTTGACCAGGTGCTGCACCTGCCTCTTATTCTCCAAGAACCACTCTTTCTCCTTCTATTGGACACAGAGGTTAGGGGTCAGAGGTTAATATCCATTTCAGAGTACAAGGGGAGCAATTGAACTTTGGTATCTTCACAAATTACTGCCTATTCTCCATGTAGTGCACAGTTGTTGTTTTTTTTATCGGAGTGACTACAGTCAAACGTAGTGCACTATATTGGGAATTGGTTGTTTGAGATATAGCCTTGAACTGTCACGCCCTGATCTGTTTCCACCTGTCCTCACTATTGTCTCCACCCCCTCCAGGTGTCGCTTATTTTCCCCAGTGTATTTATCCCTGTGTTTCCTGTCTCTCTGTGCCAGTTTGTCTTGTATGTTTCCAAGTCAACCAGTGTTTTCCCATTTTCCTTTTTCTAGTCCTCCTGGTTTTGACCCTTGCCTGTTTCTGGACTTTGTACCTGCCTGCCTGACTATTCTGCCTGCCTTGACCACGAGCCTGTCTGACGCTTTGTACCTCCTGGACTCGGATCTGTTTTTTACTTTTTTGCCTGTCTACGACCATTCTCTTGCCTACCCCTTTGGATTAATAAACATCGTAAGACTCCAACCATCTGCCTCCTGTATCTGCATTTGGGTCTGGCCTTGATGAACAGCATCTGTGGTGCTGATAAACATGTCTTACCTCCAGGCCGTTGAGTAGTTCCAGCAGCTTTTCCAGAGGTGTGTTCTTGTCACTGGTGAACTTCCTACGGATGTTCTCATGCTCCTTCTGCAGCTTGCTGTACGTCTCATTGGCCTCCTTGAAGAACTGGCTGTATGCAGCATTCTCCTTCAGGTGGACATGAATACACTTGGTTATCTGGAGGAGCCAGCTCCACTGGGTCTGCAGAGTGTCCATGTAGGCCTGGAAGAAATAAAAACAGAAGGATAGAGGGGTTAAAGGATGAATGAATCAAGATAACCATCACAACAAATGACACTGAACAAAAATATATTTGCATCATGTAAAGTGTTGATGTCATGAGCTGAAAGAAAAGATCCCAGAAATGTCCCATATGCACAAAAAGCTTATTTCTCTCATTTTGTGTAGAAATGTGTTTACATCTCTGTTAGTGAGCATCTCCCCTTCACCGAGATAATCCATGCACCTGAAAGGTGTGGCATATCAAGAAGCTGATTAAGCAGCATGGTCTTTACACAGGTGCACCTTGTGCTGGGGACAATAAAAGGCCACTCTAAAATGTGCAGTTTTGTCACACAACACAATGCCACAGATGGCTCAAGATTTTTAGGAGGGTGCAATTGGCATGCTGACTGCAGGAATGTCCACCAGAGCTGTTGCCAGAGAACGGAATGTTAATTTCTCTAAAACGACGTTGGGGGCCAACGTCGTTTTAGAGAATTTGGCAGTAAGTCCAACCGGCCTCACATCCACGAGTAACCATGCCAGCCCAGGACCTCTACATCAGGCTTCTTCACCTGCGGGATTATCTGTGACCAGCCACTCGGACAGCTGATGAAACTGTGGGTTTGCACAACCGAAGAATTTCTGCACAAACTGTCAGAAACCGTCTCAGGGAAGCTCATCTGCGTACTCGTCGTCCTCACCAGGGTCTTAACCTGACTGCAGTTCTGGGTCGTAACCGACTTCAGTGGCAAATTCTCACCTTCGATGGCCTCTGGCATGCTGGAGGTGTGCTCTACACAGATGAATCCTGGTTTCAACTGTACCGGGCAGATGGCAAGCAGTTGGCTGACGTCAACGTTGTAAACAGAGTGCCCCATGGTGGCGGTGGGGTTATGGTATGGGCAGGCATAAACTATGGACAATGAACACAATTGCATTCTATTGATGGCAATTTGAATGCACAGAGATACTGTGACGAGATCCTGAGGCCCATTGTCGTGCCATTCATCCACCGCCATCACTTCATGTTGCAGCATGATGATGCACGGCCCCATGTCGAAAGATCTGTACACAATTACTGAAAGCTGAAAATGTCCCAGTTCTTCCATGGCCTGCATACTCACCAGACATGTCACCCATTGAGCATGTTTAGAATGCTCTGGATCGACGTGTACGATAGCGTGTCCCAGTTCCCGCCAATATCCAGCAACTTCGCACAGCCATTGAAGAGGAGTGGGACAACATTCCACAGGCCACAATCAACAGCCTGATCAATTCTATGTGAAGCCAATGTGTTGCACTGCATGAGGCAAATGGTGGTCACACCAGATACTGACTGGTTTTATGATCCACGCCCCTACCATATTTATTAACGTATCTGTGACCACCAGATGCATATCTGTATTCCCAGTCATGTGAAATCCATAGATTAGGGCCTAATGAATGTATTTCAATTGACTGATTTCCTTATATGAACTGTTACTAAGTAAAATCTTAGAAATGGTTTTAGGTTGCGTTTATAATTGCGTTCAGTGTAGATAGCTACAGTAGATATTGCTAGATATCATGGGCCACAGGAAGAGGAGCTGTTGCGACTGTAACAGCTAATAATCAAATAGATATTCTCCTCACCTCGATCTTGTCAGAGGCAGGGTGATGGTTCTTCAGAAGGCTGTCCACTTTCAACTTCAGTTTATTCAGGTCTTTCTCCTTCTCCTCCAGGGTACTCATCAGTTTCTGTCAGAGAACAACAACACAGTTAGGGCAGAACTGGAGAGACAGAAACAGTGTTAGGACCTGGGGACCCATTGGGACTGGAAGAATGATCTGCGGTTTCATTGCACAACTCCCAGTGGTTTGGCATTATAGTTCCCTAGGGAACAGAATGCAAAACAGATGAACAAGACATATTGACATGCAGATACACAATAAACTAGATGTGTCAGTCACGGGACTAGAGATTACCAAACATTACCAATCATCAGGAATGATCAGTAACAATCTGGAATTATTACAGCTAGCATGCACCCGAAATGGCACCCTATTCCCTACATTGACCAGAGTCCTGGTGAAAAGTAGTGCACTAAATAGGTAATAGGGTGCCATATGGTACGCAGACATCCTGTATGGCCTCTATGGGAATAATCAACTAGCCTTTCCCCCCTCCCACGGTGACACTTCCCCTCTGACCCTTGACTTTTAACCCTTGACCCAGTCCTTACCGAGTAGCTCTCCTGCTTCTTGGGAATGTAGAGGTCAATGTTTTTCTCCCCCCAGTCAAATACCAGCTCCTCCTCCTCTCTCTCATTCACCCACATGATTTCTCTGCTGATCTCCTCAATGATTTGCTGCAGCTCTCTCAGCTGGTTGCTACGGCCATGAGACATTTTCTGACACACAAAACATGGTGAGACATCTATAGTTAGGTACAATCAATAAAGTTAAACATCCATTGTTACCAGTGGTGTAGTGCTATTCTTGGGGGCTTTGCGGTGGCCACTGTGGTTTGGGTGTCCTCGGCAGAACGGTGTTGCCGTAACCAAGTGGTCACATATCATTCTGGGTTCCACTGCGCACGAGGGGGATCCATGGAGTTTTATGAACATCAAGGCAGACACACGTTCTGATTGACCTAAGTGGTCAAGCCACTGACGGGGCTTAGCAGTACACACATAGCCTATAGTTCTATAGTCTTTCATGGAATGTTATTGGTATCAAATGTAAACAAGTGAATGGGCGCCGCTGCTCCACGCTCTGGCAGCACTACACCCCTGGTTGTGACATGACTAACTGACAGACAGATGGACCACAACATGTTAAATACAACACAAACATACAGACAGATAAGATATGGTACAACAACCATATTATAAAGTAATGCAGGGTGTGAGAGAGTTTTCCCCAGAGCCCTCTCACACCTGCAGCGTGTCCCATTCCTGATCCAGAGCGTGCTGGTTGGCCTTGTCTCCTTTCTTGAACTGTAGGGAAAGACACACACGGTGCTAGAATCACACAAACTCAGAATCGCACACACAGAAATAGAATGTGTGAAAGTAACTGTGTTTGTGATAGGTTTGTTTGTTTATATATATATCCTACACACCAGTTCATCCTTGGCTCTGTCCACCTCTGCACTTCTCTGTATGGAGCTGTGAAACTTGTTGTGGCTGATCAGCTGCTGCTCGATGGCTGCAGAGTCGTCTCCCCAGGGAGAGGTTTCTATGAGACGCTGGAACACAAAGATATCACAACCATGTAATAACCACATATCAACCCCTTCTCACACACAACATTAACACATCTCAACCAACGCACAGAGGCAAGACATATTGAATACACACAACAGCAACTAACCTGTCCATGAATACCCAGTTTTGACCCAATGTTTATTTGTAACATAAGCATTTCGTTGCACTGCAATAACACCTGCTAAACTCTATACGCGACCAACAAACTTTGATTTGATTTTACTATTGTGAAGACAATGCTGCATATTGCCACTAGGTGGTGATAGAGAAACATGAGGTATGACACTTAATGGTTACCCCTGTAAGGCTGTAATACACCACAAAAAAACAACCAAGGATGAACAGTATGTCAGGAGTTCACCAGCAGACATGGAGTTTGATGCACTGAAGACCACAATAACATAGTCTCACTTTCACCTCGGTTTGTGGGGAGTGTGGTTGCATACAAGTGTGGGTGTGTGAGAATGTTTTTGTCCTTCTGTGTCTCTGGTCTCCACCCCTCCTAATTGAGATTTATGTCTGACAGTGGCAGAAGGACTCTAAAGCATTCTTTACAACTTAAAAAAAACTCTAATTACTGCATGTGCAAATAAGAAGAATGCTTTCAACTCGGCACAACAATTGACATACATTTCTAAACAGGTAACCTCTAACATGACATTTGGATATTTTCTGTTAATACATAAGTGGCAAAGCTGCAGTTGTAACCGATGTGAAATGGCTAGCTAGTTAGCAGTGGTGCGCGCTAATAGCATTTCAATCGGTGACGTCACTCGCTCTGAGACCTTGAAGTAGTTGTTCCCCTTGCTCTGCAAGGGCCGCGGCTTTTGTGGCGCGATGCGTAACGACGCTTCGAGGGTGGCTGTTGTCGATGTGTGCAGAGGGTCCCTGGTTCGAGCCCAGGTAGGGGCGAGGAGAGGGACGGAAGCTATACTGTTACATTGATGCTGTTGACCCGGATCCCTGGTTGCTGCGGAAAAGGAGGAGGTCAAAAGGGGGGTGAGTGTAACCGATGTGAAATGGCTAGCTAGTTAGCGGTGGTGTGCGCTAATAGCATTTCAATCGGTGACGTCACTCGCTCTGAGACCTTGAAGTAGTTGCTGGCTTTTGTTGCGCGATGGGTCGTTGCTTCGTGGGTGTCAGTTGTGGATGTGTGCAGAGGGTCCCTGGTTTGAGCCCAGGTAGGGGCGAGGAGACTGTTACACAGTCATAACCTTCCCCACCAGCTGCTCTGTCCTCCCTGTTCACTCTCCAGTCATCATTCTCCAGAGTGTTGCGGGAGCTGGCAGAGGAAGGTGTGCAATAGTTCAGCAGGCAGGGATGACGTACGTCACCGGCGTACGTGGGAATTGGGAGTGGGAATTGTCAGAGAAGGGCTATGGTTATTTTAATTACTGCGTGCGTGTGTGTGCGTGCATGTGTGCATATGCGTGCATTTGTGTGTGAGTGCGGTGTGGGACTTCCTGTGTATTCAGATCTAGATTAGAATGTCAGTGTGTTATCTACACTGGCCTCTCCTACACACCCCAGCCCTTCAGGATCAGAACGTTATGTGTGGGAGGGAGAAATTCCTAAAAGCGTCAAAGGGTCAAGTGTCTCACAATGATGACCTAAATATTCTAAATATCACTGGGAATGTTTTGCAAGAAGTTGTCAGCACCACTTTTGACTCACAACTACATGCAGTTATCATGATATATTTTGAAGATGTACAGGTGGCAGCAGTAATATTATGCAATCCTATAGCATATGCCTTCCTACACAGCATTACACATCTGTCCTGTATCTCTGGGTAGGGTGTGGTTTTCTGTACCTTCTGCTGTCCAATCCAGGCAATGGCCTCGTTGAAGCTCCTCCCAGCTTCCTCCCATGCACCACTCCCCCTGCTCCCCCGGCTCCGCCTCTGCATGGTCCCGTATACGGCCATGTGGACTCCCTTTAACTGGTCCCTAAACAGCTCAATACTATGGAGGCAGGGGGGAGAGACAGACAGAGACAGAGAGAGAGAGTTAAACAACGCCTATACATAACCTTAACAGTTTGGAGGACGAAGGGAAAGTGAAGACGGTAAGGGATTTCTAAGATATTAACACAGAACTGGGCCCGTATCCACAAAGATTCTCAAAGTAGGAGTGCTGATAATGATGAGTGAGAAAGTTAGACGCACAAATATTATACCCCACCAAATCTCCCCTGTTATTGTAATGGTGAGAGGTTAGCATGCCTATGATATTTGTGCGTCTATAACTTTCTCATTGTTCACAATTCATTCAGGATTATCCCTAACAATGGTAGCATTCACATTAATGTAGAAGTGTTTACAAACATATACTATACATATACATATACTATTCTTATTTACAATAAAAGTGACTCCAGAATGCACAATACATTATTTATCATGAATTTCTAATGGGAACAAAATTATCTGAAACACAAGCAAAACAAATCACAAATTATTTGGATTAATTTGCTGTCACAAGCTTGATGTAGTCATTGCGTGCTATGAATATGGGACCAAATACTTAACTTTTTACTACCTCAATAGACACAAGTGAATTTGTGCCAAAACTTTTGTTCCCCTAAAATGCAGGGGGACTATGTACAAAAAGTGCTGTAATTTCTAAACGGTTCACCCGATATGGATGAACATACCCTAAAATTAAAGCTGTGATTCTGCACTTTAAACTCATAGTTGTTTCATCATTTCAAAAGAGCTGGTGTTCTATTGGAAGGACAACAACATTGACCAAAACAACAAAAAATTGGTCACTGTCCCAATACTTCTGGAGCTCACTGTATTGATAAGAGCTAGGTACATGAGTAATCCATTTGGAGATCGTAAATATAAATGCCTATTGTTTTAGATCTATTTTATCTTATGATCGCTGGAGACAAATGTGAAATCAGTCATAAGACTGCAAACTGAAAAGCATATCAACATAACAGTGAAGTATGACATGCTGTGCCGTTAAGTAGAATTAAAATTGTATGGCCTTATAACTTTATTTAGAGTTAGTTCCCTTCAGCTAGTTCCCTTCAGTCACTACATTCTGTATCATTCCATTAGGCCACATTGTTTGATTTAGCTTACCTTTATTTGTTTCCTCTGTAAACACTGTTGTGAAATCATTTGGTATCAATATGGAACGCAGACAGTTTAAACCTGTAGCCTGGAGCACGGTTCACAACGAGTGAACCTTTGTCATCACAGTTCCATGATCAGTGATTAAGGGAGATTTATATGACTATTGTTCAACAAACTTTGTATACTTTTCTCCCCTTCCAATATTCACGAATTGAACAACTGAATATGGCAACTTTCAGGATGAATCAAACCTCTGCATTTTTGATTCACCAATATATCTTGTGCGTAAAGGCTTTCCAAACCTGTTTTTTTTTAAAGAAGTATGTAAATTCATTAATACTTTCCTAACCCTTAATAATTTATAAGATCAGAGTATTTTTAATTCTACTAAACAGAGACGAATATGCATATTTTGATGGCGTTCTTCATTGATCCCTAATACTGAACCCATTGAACCCATTATCTTCATATATTCTAGTTAGTCTTGTTACAGGCTTTGGCATTCCCATTTATAGTTCGAGGTTGGACGTTAGCATATGTGGCACACCGATTGGTGTCACCTCGTTAGTCAGTATATGTTACACCTGTGCTGGTTTGTCATCTCGTTAGTGGGTAGGTGTTTCACCTGTGCTGGCCCGAGTGATATTACAGAGTGGCTGGCCCAATATTCCAGTTGTCTTGAGTTGGAGCTCCCTATTTGATTTCTAGAAGGACAATCCTTTATCTGATCTTCCCTGTTTTTGTTTTGCTCCACTCTTTCGTTTGCTTCCTGTCTTTAACTTTGATGTGAGTTTTAATATAGTTTGCCTGTTCTTGGGCAAATTTTGTGGGTGTTCATGGTGGGTGTCTTTTAGGCCCCAGTTGTTGTTGCTGGTCAACTTTCAGTTGACACCCCCATGAGTATCTTTGAGAACCCCTGCTAAAACCCCACCTGTTTCATTTTGGTTATGGTCAGTGACTCTGTTAGTTCCCCCTTCTGTTTGAGCAACATTATTTGGTTTTCTTGCTGGGGAACATCTGTCGGGAATTCAAATTAAAAAAGGTACACTATATTGAAAGGGATTGCTTTAGATAAATGTACTGAAAACCCGATTTCTGTTGGACAATAAGTGGGAGGTTCTTTGGTGGTTGAATTACATTTATTCAGTGTGCATAAGGGAGCCACTCCCAAAGAGCTCGTTGCACACCTAGATAAGGTAAGTCTAAATACCAAATACTGAGAAGTACTTACATCAAAACATGTAAAGAAATAAATTGATTTCCTAAATCTAAAATCGGCACCAATGAGAATAACCTGTACAAATAAAAATCTGTAGTAGTGATCATTTCTCTGTATATTTTACCTCTTAACCTTGACTCCAGCCTTTCTAGGTTTCAAACAAGAATATGGTGTTGAGGTTTGGTACCATGAGACTACTGACCTTCGGAACACGTTGTCGTTGGATTGGCCCATGTGGCTCAGGTCCCGAGCACATGCCTTCAGCTGCTCTATGTTCTCTTTGGCCATGGCCATGAAGCGTTCTGCCTCGGCTGTGGCACGCCCAGAGTCGCCGCCCTGTAGGATCAACAGGGAAATGTCAGGAAGAGACGCACATTATGGATTTGTACATTATGTTCAGTCTAGCTTTGACTTGGTGTTCTAGGTTTCTCAAATGAGAATACGGTAGACTATGTTCAGTCAGGTGAGTCCTTCAGGTCAAACCCAGTTAACAACAGGACCATAATGTATAAATCACCTTTCTGTCCAGACAGCTTCTATTACTTCTATCAGATTGTAGTCGTGTACAATAAGTAGTGTACTATAATGTGACAGGTCACGGCCAAATTAGCACTTTCCCTGGGTGTGTGATTAAAGATAATCCCTGGGTGTGTGATTAAAGATAATCCCTGGGTCTGCTGCAGACTGTGTACCAGACAAAAGCTGACACTGCCTTCTTTCATACCAGTCATAATCAAAAACACACTTTCATTCCAAGCAGATTTAATCAAAAACTCACGCACGCACTCATGCTCGTGCTCACACACGCGTTGAGTCAGCCATACCTGCATGAACATGTCAAACATAACAGGGACAGATGAGACATATAATCTCACTGGTTATGATGACTTAAACAAAGACATGATTCTGATAAAACCTGGTTTGACAGACAAATATCTAAAGCTGTTTTAAGCTCATTTGAGAACATAAAATGAAAGGGTGGAGTCGCATCTGACAGAGCATATTTCACATGCCATGTGTGAGGATTCATCATGTGTGAGTGTCTACCTGTTATGGATCATCTCACAATAGACCTGACTTTTAAGAAACCTCATGTTCCTACTACTTGTACTTACACACAACAAATCCACTAAAGCAAGTCAAGGGTGATTGGTTGTAGGATTAGTACAGTACTATCTCAGCTTTCATACCTCACAGTCAGGTACGGTACATATCTTAGTCAGACTGTCTGATTACATGTAGTTGTCAGACTAACTGTATTTAGACTAAAACAGGAGCAAAGCAGGCATCTCAAAGCAGACAGGATATGAAGTGACTCACAGAATAGAACACGTATTCTATATCTCTATGGTAGGTAGTGACTCAGAATAGAACACTTATTCTATATCTCTATGGTAGGTAGTGACTCACAGAATAGAACACTTATTCTATATCTCTATGGTAGGTAGTGACTCAGAATAGAACACTTATTCTATATCTCTATGGTAGGTAGTGACTCAGAATAAAACACTTATTCTATATCTCTATGGTAGGTAGTGACTCACAGAATAGAACACTTATTCTATATCTCTATGGTAGGTAGTGACTCAGAATAGAACACTTATTCTATATCTCTATGGTAGGTAGTGACTCAGAATAGAACACTTATTCTATATCTCTATGGTAGGTAGTGACTCAGAATAAAACACTTATTCTATATCTCTATGGTAGGTAGTGACTCAGAATGAAACACTAATTCTATATCTCTATGGTAGGTAGTGACTCAGAATAAAACACTTATTCTATATCTCTATGGTAGGTAGTGACTCAGAATGAAACACTTATTCTATATCTCTATGGTAGGTAGTGACTCACAGAATAGAACACGTATTCTATATCTCTATGGTAGGTAGTAACTCACAGAATAGAACACGTATTCTATATCTCTATGGTAGGTAGTGACTCAGAATAAAACACTTATTCTATATCTCTATGGTAGGTAGTGACTCAGAATGAAACACTTATTCTATATCTCTATGGTAGGTAGTGACTCAGAATAAAACACTTATTCTATATCATTATGGTAGGTAGTGACTCAGAATAGAACACTTATTCTATATCTCTATGGTAGGTAGTGACTCAGAATAAAACACTTATTCTATATCTCTATGGTAGGTAGTGACTCAGAATGAAACACTTATTCTATATCTCTATGGTAGGTAGTGACTCAGAATAAAACACTTATTCTATATCTCTATGGTAGGTAGTGACTCAGAATGAAACACTTATTCTATATCTCTATGGTAGGTAGTGACTCAGAATAAAACACTTATTCTATATCTCTATGGTAGGTAGTGACTCAAAATGAAACACTTATTCTATATCTCTATGGTAGGTAGTGACTCACAGAATAGAACACGTATTCTATATCTCTATGGTAGGTAGTGACTCACAGAATAGAACACTTATTCTATATCTCTATGGTAGGTAGTGACTCAGAATAGAACACTTATTCTATATCTCTATGGTAGGTAGTGACTCAGAATGAAACACTTATTCTATATCTCTATGGTAGGTAGTGACTCAGAATAAAACACTTATTCTATATCTCTATGGTAGGTAGTGACTCAGAATGAAACACTTATTCTATATCTCTATGGTAGGTAGTGACTCAGAATGAAACACTTATTCTATATCTCTATGGTAGGTAGTGACTCACAGAATAGAACACGTATTCTATATCTCTATGGTAGGTAGTGACTCACAGAATAGAACACTTATTCTATATCTCTATGGTAGGTAGTGACTCACAGAATAGAACACGTATTCTATATCTCTATGGTAGGTAGTAACTCACAGAATAGAACACTTATTCTATATCTCTATGGTAGGTAGTGACTCAGAATAGAACACGTATTCTATATCTCTATGGTAGGTAGAGACTCAGAATAGAACACTTATTCTATATCTCTATGGTAGGTAGTGACTCAGAATAGAACACTTATTCTATATCTCTATGGTAGGTAGTGACTCACAGAATAGAACACTTATTCTATATCTCTATGGTAGGTAGTGACTCAGAATAGAACACTTATTCTATATCTCTATGGTAGGTAGTGACTCAGAATAGAACACGTATTCTATATCTCTATGGTAGGTAGTGACTCAGAATAGAACACGTATTCTATATCTCTATGGTAGGTAGTGACTCACAGAATAGAACACTTATTCTATATCTCTATGGTAGGTAGTGACTCACAGAATAGAACACTTATTCTATATCTCTATGGTAGGTAGAGACTCAGAATGAAACACGTATTCTGTATCTCTATGGTAGGTAGAGACTCACAGAATAGAACACTTATTCTATATCTCTATGGTAGGTAGTGACTCACAGAATAGAACACTTATTCTATATCTCTATGGTAGGTAGTGACTCACAGAATAGAACACTTATTCTATATCTCTATGGTAGGTAGAGACTCAGAATGAAACACGTATTCTATATCTCTATGGTAGGTAGAGACTCACAGAATAGAACACTTATTCTATATCTCTATGGTAGGTAGTGACTCAGAATAGAACACTTATTCTATATCTCTATGGTAGGTAGTGACTCAGAATAGAACACGTATTCTATATCTCTATGGTAGGTAGTGACTCACAGAATAGAACACGTATTCTATATCTCTATGGTAGGTAGTGACTCAGAATAGAACACGTATTCTATATCTCTATGGTAGGTAGTGACTCAGAATAGAACACTTATTCTATATCTCTATGGTAGGTAGTGACTCAGAATAGAACACTTATTCTATATCTCTATGGTAGGTAGTGACTCAGAATAGAACACGTATTCTATATCTCTATGGTAGGTAGTGACTCACAGAATAGAACACGTATTCTATATCTCTATGGTAGGTAGTGACTCAGAATAGAACACGTATTCTATATCTCTATGGTAGGTAGTGACTCAGAATAGAACACTTATTCTATATCTCTATGGTAGGTAGTGACTCAGAATAGAACACGTATTCTATATCTCTATGGTAGGTAGTGACTCAGAATAGAACACTTATTCTATATCTCTATGGTAGGTAGTGACTCAGAATAAAACACTTATTCTATATCTCTATGGTAGGTAGTGACTCAGAATAGAACACGTATTCTATATCTCTATGGTAGGTAGTGACTCACAGAATAGAACACTTATTCTATATCTCTATGGTAGGTAGTGACTCAGAATAGAACACTTATTCTATATCTCTATGGTAGGTAGTGACTCAGAATAGAACACGTATTCTATATCTCTATGGTAGGTAGTGACTCACAGAATAGAACACGTATTCTATATCTCTATGGTAGGTAGTGACTCAGAATAGAACACTTATTCTATATCTCTATGGTAGGTAGTGACTCAGAATAGAACACTTATTCTATATCTCTATGGTAGGTAGTGACTCAGAATGAAACACTTATTCTATATCTCTATGGTAGGTAGTGACTCAGAATAGAACACTTATTCTATATCTCTATGGTAGGTAGTGACTCAGAATAGAACACTTATTCTATATCTCTATGGTAGGTAGTGACTCAGAATAGAACACTTATTCTATATCTCTATGGTAGGTAGTGACTCAGAATAGAACACGTATTCTATATCTCTATGGTAGGTAGTGACTCAGAATAGAACACTTATTCTATATCTCTATGGTAGGTAGTGACTCAGAATAGAACACTTATTCTATATCTCTATGGTAGGTAGTGACTCAGAATAGAACACTTATTCTATATCTCTATGGTAGGTAGTGACTCAGAATAGAACACTTATTCTATATCTCTATGGTAGGTAGTGACTCAGAATAGAACACTTATTCTATATCTCTATGGTAGGTAGAGACTCACAGAATAGAACACTTATTCTATATCTCTATGGTAGGTAGAGACTCACAGAATAGAACACTTATTCTATATCTCTATGGTAGGTAGTGACTCAGAATAGAACACTTATTCTATATCTCTATGGTAGGTAGTAACTCACAGAATAGAACACGTATTCTATATCTCTATGGTAGGTAGTGACTCAGAATAGAACACTTATTCTATATCTCTATGGTAGGTAGTGACTCAGAATAGAACACTTATTCTATATCTCTATGGTAGGTAGTGACTCAGAATAGAACACTTATTCTATATCTCTATGGTAGGTAGAGACTCACAGAATAGAACACTTATTCTATATCTCTATGGTAGGTAGAGACTCACAGAATAGAACACTTATTCTATATCTCTATGGTAGGTAGTGACTCAGAATAGAACACTTATTCTATATCTCTATGGTAGGTAGAGACTCACAGAATAGAACACTTATTCTATATCTCTATGGTAGGTAGTGACTCAGAATAGAACACTTATTCTATATCTCTATGGTAGGTAGAGACTCACAGAATAGAACACTTATTCTATATCTCTATGGTAGGTAGTGACTCAGAATAGAACACTTATTCTATATCTCTATGGTAGGTAGTGACTCAGAATAGAACACTTATTCTATATCTCTATGGTAGGTAGTGACTCAGAATAGAACACGTATTCTATATCTCTATGGTAGGTAGTGACTCAGAATAGAACACTTATTCTATATCTCTATGGTAGGTAGTGACTCACAGCCTGTAGGCAGTGTTCTGCCTTCCTCAGGTACTCCTGACATTGGCCCTGCAGGATGTAGGCCTTCTGTTGGAGGGCACTGGCGGTGGATTGGCTGTAGGAGACATGGAAGACATCATCACCATCATCATCATCATCAGCCTACTATAAACATCACTATAGCACATTGTAATCATCATCCTCATCACCGTCAACAACCCTATAAACAACTGGCCCTTCTTCTGACCTCAGTGTGACTTCCTCGTTAAATAAATGTATAACATTGATCAATGATTTACGTCAATGATCCCAGTGGTTTCCTGTTATGAATTGTGGTCTTATTGCAGCAACTAGCAAGTATTTAGTTATCTAAGGATGCTTCCGATGTGCCTTAATTGAATAGACTATGTGCAGGGATGGGCAAAGGGGAAACATGAATCAAGAGTGACATGCTTTTCCTGGGAAGTGGTTTTCAAGAGTAGTGACATGCGTTTCCGGGGAAGTGGTTTTCAAGAGTAGTGACATGCTTTTCCTGGGAAGTGGTTTTCAAGAGTAGTGACATGCTTTTCCTGTGAAGTGGTTTTCAAGAGTAGTGACATGCTTTTCCTGGGAAGTGGTTTTCAAGAGTAGTGACATGCTTCTCCTGGGAAGTGGTTTTCAAGAGTAGTGACATGCGTTTCCTGGGAAGTGGTTTTCAAGAGTAGTGACATGCTTTTCCTGGGAAGTGGTTTTCAAGAGTAGTGAAATGCTTTTCCTGGGAAGTGGTTTTCAAGAGTAGTGACATGCTTTTCCTGGGAAGTGGTTTTCAAGAGTAGTGACATGCTTTTCCTGGGAAGTGGTTTTCAAGAGTAGTGAAATGCTTTTCCTGGGAAGTGGTTTTCAAGAGTAGTGACATGCTTTTCCTGGGAAGTGGTTTTCAAGAGTAGTGAAATGCTTTTCCTGGGAAGTGGTTTTCAAGAGTAGTGACATGCGTTTCCTGGGAAGTGGTTTTCAAGAGTAGTGACATGCTTTTCCTGGGAAGTGGTTTTCAAGAGTAGTGAAATGCTTTTCCTGGGAAGTGGTTTTCAAGAGTAGTGACATGCTTTTCCTGGGAAGTGGTTTTCAAGAGTAGTGAAATGCTTTTCCTGGGAAGTGGTTTTCAAGAGTAGTGACATGCGTTTCCTGGGAAGTGGTTTTCAAGAGTAGTGAAATGCTTTTCCTGGGAAGTGGTTTTCAAGAGTAGTGACATGCTTTTCCTGGGAAGTGGTTTTCAAGAGTAGTGACATGCGTTTCCTTTCCCAGTAGTGACATGCGTTTCCTTTCCTAGTAGTGACATGCTTTTCCTGGGAAGTGGTTTTCAAGAGTAGTGACATGCGTTTCCTGGGAAGTGGTTTTCAAGAGTAGTGACATGCGTTTCCTGGGAAGTGGTTTTCAAGAGTAGTGACATGCGTTTCCTGGGAAGTGGTTTTCAAGAGTAGTGACATGCTTTTCCTGGGAAGTGGTTTTCAAGAGTAGTGACATGCTTTTCCTGGGAAGTGGTTTTCAAGAGTAGTGACATGCGTTTCCTTTCCCAGTAGTGACATGCGTTTCCTTTCCTAGTAGTGACATGCTTTTCCTGGGAAGTGGTTTTCAAGAGTAGTGACATGCTTTTCCTGGGAAGTGGTTTTCAAGAGTAGTGACATGCTTTTCCTGGGAAGTGGTTTTCAAGAGTAGTGACATGCTTTTCCTGGGAAGTGGTTTTCAAGAGTAGTGACATGCTTTTCCTGGGAAGTGGTTTTCAAGAGTAGTGACATGCGTTTCCTTTCCCAGTAGTGACATGCTTTTCCTTAGCCTACAAACACAACAACACAGAGTGGTTGAGAATATAAAGAGAATGCAACTGCTAAAGAGCGACTGAAACTTGGCCAGAGGATCTGTTGGTCTTTGTTTGTTGTCATATGAATAGTCTTTCTACAGGTATTCATACTGTAATCATCAACTATGACCTCTATACTAGTATAGACTCTATAGAATGTTTAAGATTCCTACATAGCTCTCAGGAATGGAGTAAAAGTGTGTTAGAGCTGGTGTCTAAAGATCGCCTCACAGTTTCCTATGCGAGGTATAATTAAAGTTTAAGTCTCCCAGCAGCTTGTCCACAGAGAGGCACAAAGACAGATGGTTTCAGTTCTGTTTACTACATACATAAACTAACGTCGGTGGGCGTGGCATAGCGTTTGGCCAGAGCAAGGCGTTTAGGTAGCCAGGCAACAGTCAGTAGTGATCTCTCTAGTGAAAATATTCCCGTGAAAACAACTCCACATATCTATTTGGATGCATGCAAACACGTTCTCAGTGCTCATAATATGCATGTCGTGACATGTTAACTAATGTAGGCTGCAATAAAACGTTTTATTTGCATTTAGTGTAATGTTTTTAGCAGTCTGGCAGTCTGCTTCGTCCTTCAAAACAAATACCTCTCAATGCAGGGTAATAAATTATGAAATGGGACTGCACACAAGAACAAAATTACTGTGTGTATTACTAGGCTTTGTGGAAATACAAATATTCCTCCCAGTCAATAGACAGACAACTATACATTTCCCTCAAGAATTCCATTATCTTGATATCAAGTTATTAATGAACTAGATGGAAATAAAACATGTGTTTGATGATTTCAGTTGGAGATAGAAACACTTTGGACAATGCATTTTCTCTCTGCAGGAATGTAGCCTACTAAAAGAGGTATTCGGTCAAGTGAGAGCAACAGTTGTGTAATACATCACAATGAATGGCCTTTAGAATAAATAAAAAACCGTCATACCCCTGTACTCCTCCACCACCTCCCATTGAAGTCTTTGAGTAGGTGTATGTATTGTATCCTGCGCCGTCCATGTACTCCTGTCCGTATCCATTACCACCGTGCACTTCACTCCGGTCATAGTGTTGAGTTCCCCCACTCAGGTCGGGCCTAGAACCGGATTTGCGGTTTCTCTGGGACGTGTGTAGACTCATCTTTGGATGCAAAAAGTTATGAAACTCCGGTGGAAGAAAAAAAATGATGGGACGAAGACTTACAAATCCTGGCTGCAGCGCGGCAGCTTTGAGCGGAGATGCTGCGAAGCGAAGCGGTTGGTGGTGACGCTTTAATTCTCTTCCCTCGCACCTTTCAGCGGAGGAGCGCAGACTGGATCTACAACACGGAAGATAATCTGTTTTGTTTAAACTAGACAGACCACACCTACCATCAACCTGTTTGCCTCGCAAACGATTTTAATGTTCTCCTTTTTTCTTTCCATGTTCCCACCCCCTGCTCTTTCTAGACTAGGGAAGAATGTGTGTGTGTGCGTACTCTGTGAGAGGGTACGCTATTATTGTGTTTCTAGTGACCAGCCTAATTATTATTATCTCAGTGTCTCAGTGTGTCACTCAAGTTTAAGAAGTCTCGACACTGAAATGTTTACTGTTCCTTTCCCCTAGATCACTATTGACAGACCGAATGCAGCAAGAGTCTGAACCACAAAGGCACCCTGGATAAGCTAATAAACATCTTAAAAAGTGCTGTATGTTGCACACAATTATGACAGTTCATCTCTAATGAGATATTCATCACAGCATTAATTACAATAACATTTATTACAGCATTCATTGCAATATATTTTTTAATACTTTTCACCGCAACAATTTTTACACACTAACAATATACAAACTCTATCCCTCATCCAAGACAGTGGATGCGGTCCACAGGAAAAACCATTTGGATTGCATAATGCCACTGGCAGAGACAACCTGCCGGTGAAGCATACTGGTGTCAATCAGCACCAGGGCCAGCTCTAGCCTTTGGGGGCCCTAAGCGTCAGCTTATGAAGTTTATGCCTGGAGCCGGCCCTGCTCAGCACATTGTATAAAGAGTTATTATAATAATTTCCATCTTATCACCTTACAGTAGTCTTTAAAGATAATATCAAGATAATATGAAGACATTCAGTCTTCAGCACTAGGTACGAGCTCTTCTAAAAGGTTTACACTAATGTGTATTGCTCTCAAATGTTTCCAGCTCAGAAGATAATGTTGCAGTAATGCATTGTTTAGCATAGGGTATAGCGTATCTTGCACTCTGTACAGACTGAACAGCCTTGGGCATCGGAGGGTTGGCGATAAAATCAGAATTAATGATTGATTGGCCACTGTGGGTGAAAATCCAGCACTTGAAGAAATGTATAATATAAACTCAGCAAAAAAAGAAACGTCCTCTGACTGTCAACTGCATTTATTTTCAGCAAACTTAACATGTGTAAATATTTGCATGAACATAACAAGATTCAACAACTGAGACTTAAACTGAACAAGTTCCACAGACATGTGACTAACAGAAATGGAATAATGTGTCCCTGAACAAACAGTCAGTATCTGGTGTGGCCACCAGCTGCATTAAGTACTGCAGTGCATCTCCTCCTCATGGACTGCACCAGTTCTTGCTGTGAGATGTTACCCCACTCTTCCTCCAAGGCACCTGCAAGTTCCCTGACATTTCTGGGGGAATGGCCTTAGCACTCACCCTCCGATCCAACAGGTCCCAGAAAAGCTCAATGGGATTGAGATCCGGGCTCTTCGCTGGCCATGGCAGAACACTGACATTCCTGTCTTGCAGGAAATCACGCACAGAACGAGTAGAATGGCTGGTGGCATTGTCAAGCTGGAGGGTCATGTCAGGATGAGCCTGCAGGAAGGGTACCACATGAGGGAGGAGGATGTCTCCCTGTAACGCACAGTGTTGAGATTGCCTGCAATGACAACAAGCTCAGTCCGATGATGCTGTGACACACTGCCCCAGACCATGACGGACCCTCCACCTCCAAATCGATCCCGCTCCAGAGTACAGGCCTCAGTGTAACGCTCATTCCTTCGACAATAAACGCGAATCCGACCATCACCCCTGGTGAAACAAAACCGCGACTCGTCAGTGAAGAGCACTTTTTGCCAGTCCTGTCTGGTCCAGCGATGGTGGGTTTGTGCCCATAGGTGACGTTGTTGCCGGTGATGTCTGGTGAGGACCTGCCTTACAACAGGCCTACAAGCACTCAGTCCAGCCTCTCTCAGCCTATTGCGGACAGTCTGAGCACTGATGGAGGGATTGTGCGTTCCTGGTGTAACTCGGGCAGTTGTTGTTGCCTGTACCGTGACAGGTGTGATGTTCGGATGTGCCGATCCTGTTTAGGTGTTGGTACACATGGTCTGCCACCCCGAGGAAGATCAGCTGTCCGTCCTGTCTCCCTGTAGCGCCATCTTAGGCATTTCACAGTACGGACATTGCAATTTATTGCTCTGGCCACATCTGCAGTCCTCATGCCTCCTTGCAGCATGCCTAAGGCACGTTCACGCAGATGAGCAGGGACCCTGGGCATCTTTCTTTTGGTGTTTTTCAGAGTCAGTAGAAAGGCCTCTTTAGTGTCCTAAGTTTTCATAACTGTAACCCTAATTGCCTACCGTCTGTAAGCTGTTAGTGTCTTAAGGACCGTTCCACAGGTGCATGTTAATTAATTGTTTATGGTTCATTGAACAAGCATGGGAAACAGTGTTTAAACCCTTTAAAATGAAGATCTGTGAAGTTATTTGGATTTTTACGAATTATCTTTGAACGACAGGGTCCTGAAAAAGGGACGTTTCTTTTTTTGCTGAGTTTATATGTATAATTATTTAACTACAGGTACCATAACCAAAATAGCTGTAAATAGCAGTAGAAGTATTGTTGTCCGTTAGCTTACTCCAGTCAGGGTAGGGATGGTAGGGTAAGGGGAAAAACTCTAAAGAAAATAACAAAAAATAAGGGGGATTCGATTTTATGTTTGTACTTGGCCTATATACTGTATTAACCAGAACAACTCTACCCCTACGATTTCAGCAGGCTCTGAGGAATCTCACAGCTCTTTCTGTGTGTGTGCGTGCGTGCGTGCGTGCGTGCGTGCGTGCGTGCGTGCGTGCGTGCGTGCGTGCGTGCGTGCGTGTGTGTGTGTGTGTGTGTGTGTGTTTATGATGATTGACTGTCAGGGTACAGTGGGTGTTTGTGTGTGCGTGATTGATTTATTGAAAGACTGTGTATTTTCTGTTAGCTCAAACATATAAGTGCAGAATGTTGCTCCTTGGTGTGTGAGCTAGGCCTATTGCTCCAAGTCAGAGACCAGGGTTAGTACACCTATGTTTGTTGTCATGGAAATGCAGCGTGACAAACCTACAAACCACCCCTTCTCTATCAACCCCATTCCTCCCTTCCATCCCCCAACATGTTCAGACTTTTAATAGCAGCAGTATGGGTGGATTGATTCATGAAAGTAATAAACTCGGAGTTGGAGTTTTTCTCAGATAGAAGACCAATGTAGTCCCACCCTTATAATCACTAGGCTATATGCCTGTTGGCGCATTTCAGTTTTCTGAAACACGTCCCTGCCTGTGTGTGCACACAGATGAACACACACACACACTGACACACACACACATTCTGCCAAACCAACATTCCACGGCTGGTCTTCATTCTACCACCATGGAAAACAAGCAAACAGATCAGTGTGTGTTGGAATATATTGGAACACATCAGTGTTCTTGTCTTTAAAAGAAATACAATCTTCCATGGGCTTAAATGTTTCTTTGACACTTTTATGATGATGCATAGCAGACATGTACATGTTCACATGTGTGCGTGGCTCAGGTAGGTTATATAGTATGTACATTTTATAAGGTCTAAAGTGCATTTCTGTACAGTAAACACAGACGTCTGACCCAGTTGTACATAGAGACATCTTTACGAGATGTAAGGATCACCATCAGCATCCCAATTGAATGACAATGTGTGTGTGTGTGTGTGTGTGTAATTGTAGTGTGTGTATACTTGGGCTGAATCAGGTGTGGCATTGGATAGGCTCTCAGTTCACACATCACATCACACTTCACTCATCTCCAGACGTCAGACAGGATGAGACATGAGGGCTTGTAATGGGCATCTAATAAGTCTCCTTGTGTATGTGGGTTGACCAGAAAAACTGTGTGATTAGCATTTTATAGTGACACTCTTTGATTTAAATCTCTCGAAATTGTTCCCATGGTTTTGTGATAAAACCGGTCGTTCATCACACTTCCAACAGACCACGCCTTAAGGGTTACGCCCTAGTCTCACAATAGAGGGGCAACCACCAACACGTACACCTGTCCCATCGTGCCTCATCAGGTGAGCTGAGACGAGTGAGCCCTGGGAGGCTCTGTTGAAGCACAGACACACCTAAAACTCCACCAAAAACCACAAAAACCAACCCCTATCACACCACACCCAGCCCTGGTATCGAGTACAGAGTGCCTGCCAATTCCCACTCTCTCTCTGTCCTACATCTCTACATTACTTTCACTGTCTCTCTCTATCTCTCTACCTGTCTTTCCTCCAACCCCCTATCACACTCTCCCTCTCTTTCTGCCCCTCTCTGTGCTGACTCTGGGAGGCTGTGTTCAGACACTGTCTTCTGAAGAACACTGGGTAGAAACCACTTCATTACTTTTGCCCCTTTGACTCTCCCCAACCCCTGTCTTTGAACTGTCAACAAACTGTCACAACTCTGCCAATTACCTGTCACCTTATATTTTTGCTTATCAATCATTGCCTGTGTTTGCACAGGTACAGTTGAAGTTGGAAGTTTACATATGCTTAGGTTGGAGTCATTAAAACTCATTTTTTCAACCACTCCACAAATTTCTTGTTAACAAACGATAGTTTTGGGAAGTCTGTTAGGACATCTACTTTGTGCATGACACAAGTCATTATTCCAACAATTGTTTACAGACAGATTATTTCACTTAACATTCACTGTATCACAATTCCATTGGGTCAGAAGATGACATACACTAAGTTGACTGTGCCTTTAAACAGCTTGGAAAATTCCAGAAAATTATGTCATGGCTTTAGAAGCTTCTGATAGGCTAATTTACATTATTTGAGTCAATTGGAGGTGTACCTGTGGATGTATTTCAAGGCCTACCTTCAAACTCAGTGCATCTCTGCTTGACATCATGGGAAAATCAAAATACATCAGCCAAGACCTCAGAAAAACAATTGTAGACCTCCACAAGTCTGGTTCATCCTTGGGAGTAATTTCCAAATGCCTGAAGGTACCACGTTCATCTGTACAAACAGTACCACGTTCATCTGTACAAACAATAGTATGCAAGTATAAACACCATGGGACCACGCAGCTATCATACCGCTCAGGAAGGAGACGCGTTCTGTCTCCTAGAAATGAATATACTTTGGTGCGAAAAGTGCAAATCAATCCCAGAACAACAGCAAAGGACCTAGAGAAGATGCTGGAGGAAACAGGTACAAAAGTATCTATATCCACAGTAAAACAAGTCCTATATCGACATAACCTGAAAGGCCGCTCAGCAAGGAAGAAGCCACTGCTCCAAAACCGCCATAAAAAAGACAGACTACGGTTTGCAACTGCACATGGGGACAAAGATCGTACTTTTTGGAGAAATCTCCTCTGGTCTGATGAAACAAAAATAGAACTGTTTGGCCAAAATGACCATCGTTATGTTTGGAGGAAAAAGGGGGAGGCTTGCAAGCCAAAGAACACCATCCCAACCGTGAAGCACGGGGGTGGCAGCATCATGTTGTGGGGTGCTTTGCTGCAGGAGGGACTGGTGCACTTCACAAAATAGATGGCATCATGAGAAAGGAAAATTATGTGGATTTATTGAAGCAACATCTCAAGACATCAGTCAGGAAGTTAAAGCTTGGTCGCAAATGGGTCTTCCAAATGGACAATGACCCCAAGCATACTTCCAAAGTTGTGGCAAATTGGCTTAAGGACAACAAAGTCAAGGGATTGGAGTGGCCATCACAAAGCCCTGACCTCAATCCTATAGAAAATTTGTGGGCAGAACTGAAAAAGCTTGTGCGAGCAAGGAGGCCTACAAACCTGACTCAGTTACACCAGCTCTGTCAGGAGGAATGGGCCAAAATTCACCCAACTTATTGTGGGAAGCTTGTGGAAGGCTACCTGAAATGTTTGACCCAAGTTAAACAATTTAAAGGCAATGCTACCAAATACAAATTGAGTGTATGGAAACTTCTGACCCACTGGGAATTTGATGAAATAAATAAAAGCTGAAATAAATCATTCTCTCTACTATTATTCTGACATTTCACATTCTTAAAATAAAGTGGTTATTCTAACTGACTTAAGACAGTGAATATTTACTAGGATTAAATGTCAGGAATTGTGAAAAACTGAGTTTAAATGTATTTGGCTAAGGTGTATGTAAACTTCTGACTTCAACAGTAGGTGGAGGTAGGTGTGAGTAGGTGGGTCTGTATGTACACAGGAAATGTTGCTCTGCCTGTAAAATACATAACAGGAGTGTCAATAATGATGGAGGAATGTGGGTAATGAGTGGTGTGTCAGTCTGTCTGATAGAATGGTATTCAGGCTTCAAGACGCTTGCAGGAATTCAGTAACATGCCAAACATAGAGCGGTTAGCTTTGGTCTCGCTCTTATGTGTTTGAACCGGGTCACAGCTTGTCCTCCTTTCACAAAGGAAAGAAAGAGAGATCTTTACACCAGAGGTGGAACCAAGTCATTGTTTTACAATTCACAAGTAAGTCTCAAGTCTTAGCACTCAAATCCCATGTCAAGTCCCAAGTCAAGACAGGCAAGTCCGAGTCAAGTCTCAAGTTAAGACCGTCAAGTATCAAGTCCTAAACTTTAAGTTTCGAGTCCTAAACAAGTCATAATGTGCTCTTCACCAAATGTAATACCATTTCCTATTTTTAACAAGAGTAATAGATAGTATATTACATTTACGCAAATCATGAATGCTTTATATATATTTATTACTTTCCAAATAAATGTTATATTTCCATAGAAATACATGGGTAGCCATGAGAAAGACCCCACCCCCCTCCAATAGTGATATCGAGGATCGCTATCGGGCGATGTAGGCTTGTACAGTCGTGGCAAAAAGTTTTGAGAATGACACAAATATTAATTTCCACAAAGTTTGCTGCTTCAGTGTCTTTAGATTTTTTTGTCAGATGTTACTATGGAATACTGAAGTATAATTACAAGCATTTCATAAGTGTCAGAGGCTTTTATTGAGAATTACATGAAGTTGATGCAAAGAGTCAATATTTGCGGTGTTGATTCTTCTTTTTCAAGACCTCTGCAAACTGCCCTGGCATGCTGTCAATTAACTTCTGGGCCACATCCTGACTGATGGCAGCCCATTCTTGCATAATCAATACTTGGAGTTTGTCAGAATTTGTGGGTTTTTGTTTGTCCACCCGCCTTTTGAGGATTGACCACAAGTTCTCAATGGGATTAAGGTCTGGGGAGTTTCCTGGCCATGGACCCAAAATATCGATATTTTGTTCCCCGAGCCACTTAGTTATCACTTTTGCCTTATGGCAAGGTGCTCCATCATGCTGAAAAAGGCATTGTTCGTCACCAAACTGTTCCTGGATGGTTGGGAGAAGTTGCTCTCGGAGGATGTGTTGGTACCATTCTTTATTCATGGCTGTGTTTTTGGGCAAAATTGTGAGTGAGCCCACTCCCTTGGCTGAGAAGCAACCCCACACATGAATGGTCTCAGGATGCTTTACTGTTGGCATGACACAGGACTGATGGTAGCGCTCACCTTGTCTTCTCCGAACAAGCTTTTTTCGGGATGCCCCAAACAATCGGAAAGGGGATTCATCAGAGAAAATTACTTTACCCCAGTTCTCAGCAGTCCAATCCCTGTACCTTTTGCAGAATATCAGTCTGTCCCTGATGTATTTCCTGGAGAGAAGTGGCTTCTTTGCTGCCCTTCTTGACACCAGGCCTCCAAAAGTCTTCACCTGACTGTGCGTGCAGATGCACTCACACCTGCCTGCTGCCATTCCCGAGCAAGCTCTGTACTGATTTTGCACCGATCCCGCAGCTGAATCAACTTTAGGAGACGGTCCTGGCGCTTGCTGAACTATCTTGGGCGCCCTGAAGCCTTCTTCCCAACAATTGAACCTCTCTCCTTGAAGTTCTTGATGATCTGATAAATGGTTGATTTAGGTGCAGTCTTACTGGCAGCAATATCCTTGCCTGTGAAGCCCTTTTTGTGCAAAGCAATGATGACGGCACGTGTTTCCTTGCAGGTAACCATTGTTGACAGAGGAAGAACAATGATTCCGACCACCCCCCTCCTTTTACAGCTTCCAGTCTGTTATTCGAACTCAATCAGCATGACAGAGTGATCTCCAGCCTTGTCCTTGTCAACACTCACACCTGTGTTAACGAGAGAATCACTGACATGATGTCAGCTGGTCCTTTTGTGGCAGGGCTGAAATGCAGTGGAAATGTTTTTTGGGGATTCAGTTAATTTGCATGGCAAAGAGGGACTTTGCAATTAATTGCAATTCATCTGAACACTCTTCATTACATTCTGGAGTACTTGCATATTGCCATCATACAAACTGAGGCAGCAGACTGTGAAAATGTATATTTGTGTCATTCTCAAAACTTTTGGCCACGAATGTACACAATCGCTCAATCTCAATCTTAACACACACACACACACACACACACACACTCTCTCTCTCTCTCTCTCTCTCTCTCTCTCTCTCTCTCTCTCTCTCTCTCTCTCTCTCTCTCTCTCTCTCTCTCTCTCTCTCTCTCTCTCTCTCTCTCTCTCTCTCTCTCTCTCTCGCTCTCTCTCTCCCTCTCTCTGTCTCTGTCTCTGTGTGGTTACAATAGGCTAACGTATGTCAATGGTTTTAGGAACAGCAGTAACATCAGGCAGGATTTAGGCTACCAACTACCTAGCCAGTTGTGGCTCAATCTTGGGTGCAATGATTACATTGCCACACTGTGACTGTGTGGAGGCTCATTGATTTAACGTTATGTTAGGCTACATGATAAACTAGTAAAATAATAAAAGATATAGCTGTTGACTATATTAGCCACGACTTACCGTTCTTTGTGCAGCTTCAAATGTCAAACAAAGTTAGAAATTGTTGTGCCTCCGTCAGTAATTTTCTTCCCGCATGTTTTGCAAGTTTCAAACCGTTTTTTGTTGACAGAGCGTCGTCTTCATATCCGAAAATAATAATTTTGGGTATCATCTTTTATAAGGGCTCCATCTGAATTCACCCGCCGAGGTTCCTCTGCACTGCCACGCACAACTTTTTCTCAGCTGGCACAATTTGATTGGCTGCTGTCCGATTCAAACTGTAATCCGTTAAATGAAGAGTTCATGCGCTGCACACTTTTTTTAATAGCATCATTTTTCATATTTGGGCTTGGGGAGGGTATCAAGTCAGGTCGAGTCATAAGGCTCAAGTCCAAGTCAAGTCACGAGTCATTGGTGTTAAAGTCAAAGTCGAGTTGCAAGTCATCATATTTGTGACTCGACTTTGACTCGAGTCCAAGTCATGTGACTCGAGTTCACACCTCTGCTTTCCACACAATTGTTCTCTCAGATTATGTAGCTAAGATCTCTATGGAAGAATCTGAGTGTACAGTAAAATGATGATGAGGTAGTTCTGTATCCCAGCGGACATTATATACTGAACAGAAATCTAAACGCAACAATTTCAAAGATTTTACTGAGTAACAGTTCAAATCAGTCAATTGAAATTAATTAATTTGGCCCTAATCTATGGATTTCACATGACTGGAAATACAGATATAAATCTGTTGGTCACAGATACCTTTAAAAAAAATGGGCCTCAGGATTTCATCACGGTATTTTTGTGCATTCAAATTGCAAAATGCAATTGTATTCTTGTCCATATCTTATGCCTGCCCATACCATAAACCCGCCACCATGTGGCGCTCTGTTCACAAAGTGGACATCAGAAAACCGCTCGCCCACACAACGCCATTCACGTGGTCTGCTGGTGTGAGGCCGGTTGGACGTACTGACAAATTGTCTAAAATGACGTTGGAGGCAGTTTATGGTAGAGACAATAACAAATTATCTGGCAACAGTTCTGGTGGACATTCTCGAAGTCAGGATGCCAAATGCACGCTCCCTCAAAACTTGAGACATCTGTGGCATTGTGTGGTGTAACAAAACTGCAGATTTTAGAGATGCATTTTAATGTTCCCAGCACAAGGTGCACCTGTATAATGATCATGCTTTTTAACCAGCTTCTTGATATGCCACACATGTCTGGTGGATGGATTATGTTGGCAAAGTAGAAATGCTCACTAACAGGGATGTAAACAAATTTGTGCACAAAATTTGAGTGAAATAAGCTTTTTGTGCGTATGGAACATTTCTGGGATCTTTTATTTCAGCTATTGAAACATAGGACCAACACTTTACATGTTGAGTTTATATTTTTGTTCGGTGTAGGTTGTGATGATGAAGCTTGTCTTTCAATGTTTTCAGATAGTGAGTGTGTGGGAAGGAGGTCAAATTGGTGATTGTCACTGTCACACCTGGGAGGCTGACACAGTCACTCTCTGTTTGCAGCTCAATCACATCTTTGTTGTCTCAGTCAAATGACGCTTGGCATGAGAAATAAACACAAATCACAATACTTGAGGGGACATCCTGTGATTATCTGATTCCCTTCAGCAGGGTTTGTTTTATTTAAAAAATTATCCTGTGGATAGGCAACGCTTTGTTGGGTCACCAGGGGCACAGTGATGGGAAGAGGTGAGAGGGATGGAGGGAGAGCGATGCCTGACAATAGAGTACCTGTGTGAGCCGTGTGACATGGATACTCACCCAGGGGGTGAGACAGAGCAGGGGAAGGATGGAGGGGGAGAGGGAGAGAAGAAAAAGGAGGATCAGATATCTGTCACCTGACATCTGACATCTGAGCCCAACTAGGCCACTGACATCACATTTACCTGCTGTAAGAACTGATGTGGCTCCGCCCACTAATGGACCTGTCGTTATATTTAGCATTTTTTTAAATTACAAGCACCCTACATGACCAAAAGTATGGAGCTGTTCCCCTCTTTGCTGCTATAACAGCCTCTACTCTTCTGGGAAGGCTTTCCACTAGATTTTGGAACATTGCTGCGGGGACTTGCCTCCATTCAGCCACAAGAGCCTTAGTGAGGTCGTGCACTGATGTTGGGCGATTTGGCCTGGCTCGCAGTCAGCGTTCCAATTCATCCCAAAGGTGTTCGAAGGGGTTGAGGTCAGGGCTCTGTGCAGGCCAGTCAAGTTCTTCCACAATGATCTCAACAAACCATTTCTGTATGGACCTTGCTTTGTGTATAGGGGCATTGTCATGCTGAAACAGGGAAGGGCCTTCTCCAAACTGTTGCCACAAAGTTGGAAGCACAGAATGTCACTCTATGCTGTAACGTTAAGATTTCCCTTCACTGGAACTAAGGGGCCTAGCCCAAACCATGAAAAACAGCCCCAGACCACTATTCCTCCTCCACCAAACCTTACAGGCAGGTAGCGTTCTCCTGGCATCCGCCAAACCCAGATTTGTCTGTCGGACTGCCAGATGGTGAAGAGTGATTCATCACTCCAGAGAACGTGTTTCCACTGCTCCAGAGTCCACTGGCAGCGAGCTTTACACCACTCCAGTCAACGCTTGGCATTGGCCATGGTGACCTTAGGCCTGTGTGCGGCTGCTCGGCCATGGAAACCCTTTCATGAAGCGCCCGATGAACAGTTCTTGTGCTGACGTTGCTTCCAGAGGCAGTTTGGAGCTCAGTAGCGAGTGTTGCAACCGAGCACAGATTAGTTTTACACCTTATGCGCTTCAGCACTTGGTGGTCCCGTTCTGTGAGCTTGTGTGGCCTACCACTTCACGGCTGAGATGTTGTTGCTCCTAGACCCCCCATACTCAACTGGAGAACTGCAGACCGCACCCAGACCCAGACCAGGGTCAATACAGACCGTGGGTCCAGAAAAAAAAGAGAATTATTATTTATTTTACTCTGGCTTCGACCCCTGGTATCATGTTAACACACATAAGACATGGAATAATGCGTAGAATTGCAGGAAATTTACTTTAAAACTGCAAAATTTGCTCAACACAAGAGGGGTGTGAACAGTCTGGGTTTGCATGGGTTGCGAGGTGGGGGTTTGTTACTACGCCGATAAATAACATTATCCATCCAGACCTTTGCCACCTAGTGTAATGAACACGAGGGGAGACAGAGAGCTAGTTTCAAGTGCAGGGCGCAGCAGGTGTTTATTGCAAAGCACCACAGGAGGAGGCAGGTAGCTGGGTCCAGGGGCAGGCAGAAGGTTATACACAGGGGGTCCAAAAGGGCAATAGTACAGGCAGTGAGAAGGCTAGTAATGTAGTCCAGGAGATCAGGCAATCGGTAGATAACAGGAAATTCGATAGGCTAAAGTACAGGCAGGGAATAGGCAAAAGGCATCGTTAGTGAGGCAGGCACAAACTATCATACACGGCAGGAGTGACTCACAGCATAAACAAATTACATATAAAAAAAAAAATATATATATATATATATATATATATATATATATATATATATAAATAAAAAAACAGCGCTCTAAAAGATGTGTGTCACAAAACAAACAATACCTCACAGTGATGGGGTGCAAAGACTTGAACTAAATAGTGTGTGGTAATGACATACAGGTGTGTGAACAGGTGATTAGAATTCAGGTGATTGGGATCTGGAGAGTGAGCTGCGTTCAGGGGATCTATGTGTTTGAGAGTGTGAGCTGGAAAGTGAGCTGTGTTCATCTACGTGTTTGAGGGTGTGAGTTGGAAGCAGACGTTACACCTAGGAAATTTGTGTGACCGGACCTTCTCAAATAGTACTTGAGTACCCCTGTCCTAGACGTTTCCACTTCACAATAACAGCACTTACAGTTGACCGGGACAGCTCTAGCAGGGCAGAAATTTAACGAAATGACTTGCTGGAAAGGTGGCATCCTATATCGGTGCCACGTTAAAAGTCCCTGAGCTCTTCAGTAAGGCCATTCTACTGCCAATGTTTGTCTATGGAGATTGCATGGCTGTGTGTTCTATTTTATAAACTTGTCAGCAACGGGTGTGGCTGAAATAGTCGAATCCACTAATTTGAAGCGGTGTCCACATACTTTTGTATATATAGTGTATATATTTTATGAGATAGCACAATAGTTTTTCAACAGTTTCCTCAAACCTGTTTTAAAAGGCAAAAGGCAAGTTAAAACTTCACAAGAGAGATGAATCAGTCTGTTGGCATCTTTATTCACAAAGCATATCAAATAAATAACTGTAATTAAAGTAGATTGTAAGTGTATAATGACCAATCCTTTTGGGTTTCAAAAGTCCTCACAAGGATAGTAAAACAAGGAACATTCTGATAAGTGGGGACATTTCGCAGGTCCCCAAAAGGAAGAGGCTATTTTAGGCTTAGGAGCCAGGTTTAGGGTTAGGGTTATTAGTTATGGGTCCCCACTTGGATAGTAATACCAACAGTGTGTGTGTGTGTGTGTGTGTGTGTGTGTGTGTGTGTGTGTGTGTGTGTGTGTGTGTGTGTGTGTGTGTGTGTGTGTGTGTGTGTATGTGTGTATGTGTGTGTGTATGTGTGTGTGTGTGTGTGTGTGTGTGTGTGTGTGTGTGTGTGTGTGTGTGTGTGTGTGTGTGTGTGTGTGTGTGTGTGTGTGTGTGTGTGTGTGTGTGTGTGTGTGTGTGTGTTGTTGAAATCTAAATTCTTGGCCCCCCTTAAATCTGAACTCAGCCCCTGAGTGACTTCCAAGAGGTTAGGAATCACCATAAAGGAGGACCTTGTATCCTAGGTGACCTCTAGGTGACCTTCCTGAGGCCAAGGGCCAATTGCTGTAGATTCAGCCATTAGTGGTTTCAAATGATAAAGACATCTAATATACGGCTCACTCTGACCCAAGTGGTCTCGACAACCTTGATTAATGTTTTGACCAGGGGCCTGGAACGCTTGGAGAATGAACAGATAAGTATGAGTATTTACGCCTGCCTGCCCTTGAGGAGGTTGGAAGATTGCTACGAACCTCTCAGAGGAGCGTGTCTGTCTTCCCATATGCATATGTCTGTCTATTGTTTGTCTATTGAACCTTTAAATATAGAAGTCTTTCACCTTATTTTTTCATTCAGCAATTTCCACACCTTGGGCAAATTCACGATTCCTGACAATGTGTGTGTGTGTGTGCGTGTGTCAGGAGTGAAGGTATACAAGGGTGTGGTTGGGAGACAGTGATATGTGACACACACTTCTCCTCCTCCGCTTCCCCCCCTCCTCCCTCCCTCTCTCTCTAACCCCCTGAAGGAATGTCTGGGTAAGCCAGCAGCCGAGCAGAGGCGAGGTGCTTGTGTGTAGGTGAGAAATGAGTGAGGGCTGAGCACATGTTCTCATCTTGCTGTGAAAGAGCCAATCACACTCCGGATACCACCTCGACGTCATAGCGATGTCATGCCGACACCAATAAATGAAGAATCAGATCTGTATGTTATTTTTTATTCATAACATCATTACATACATATGCTGTCAAAAAGTCACTGACTACCGGCTGGCTGATGTCGTTTTTTCCAGAGCTGAGCAATAGTCAGGCATTCAGAAGCAATTCACAAGTTTTCAATATCAGGTCAAATTTTGCCCCATCATTCTATGAAGAAATGTATATTCTAATAATGTACCAATGCAACGATTGTGAGATTGAGAATGTGAGAGAGAAGACACTACCTTGCTGGAGAGCCATATGGTTCTGTTTAGCTGTGCTACTAGCCTACTGTTACTGCTGTATCCTAACTAGTGAAGGTTATGATGAGGTTCTACTGCCTCCATGTTCACTACAGTAATACTGCATCTTTACAGAGCTGCAGTGCAGGATGGGGAAATAGAATATGCCATATGAATATATGACTTGAAATGTCATCAAATCATAAACTGGTGTGTTGTTTCACATTAAATTACCTAGATACCGTGCAGTCGGATTATGAAGCAGATAATGTGGAGAAAACTGGTGTTTTCCTCACATAGATCTAATGTCTGACCTCTAATAATCATCACTTCCTTGCACACCTGAGCTATGGTGACCAGGAGCCCTACATTAGTAATTTCCATAGAATTTTGCCAAATTCAAGCCTGGGTGTAACGTTCAACTCATCCATGTCTCCCTGACAATTGAGCAAATAACATTTCATGCCGGGAACAAATTAGAGGAGAGAAAGTGATGCATCAGATTAATTCTTAAAACAACAGATTACCACACTTCTTGTCAAACCTTGAGCAATGCAAGGACTCTTAATAGTTTTTGATCATTTGACGCCCTCTGGCGAAGGACTACCCACACACCACCCTGCGGAGGAGACATTGTCATAATTGTACAGTAGGCTGCAGCTGCAACCCATCTGTGTGACAGGCTATTGTCATCTCAAGAAATGCAAACGTTATTATCTATTTATGAGTCAGACATTCTGACATACATAATAAACGAAGCTATATGGAGGGGGGGGGGGGGGGGCTTTAATTGACACAAATCCTTATAGCCTCCAACACATCTCCAGTTAATCTCTAAATCTCACCTAATTGACGATAAACATTAACTGTATAGTATTTCTCACAAACCCGTGTTATTATTTTGAGGGAAAGGGGGCATGTGGTAAACAAAGGATATCTTTGTCGCGGTTTCGGTAGGCTATGGCACCGATGCCCAATTGCGCGTCAGTGGTGCAATCGCCCCGTGAACACGAACCAATCACAGCGCGCCGAACAACGGAGAAGGGCGGGGCTTGATTCTCCGAGACTGCGTGCACCGCACAGTTTAGTCTACACCATCGATTACCAGCGAAACGAAGCGGGATTGGAGTGTGTGGTCGACTTGTTCAAAGCCAAGTGAATCCGGACGGAGAGACCTGGACGAATATTCATTGACATCATACGGTGATCTCATATTGGATGAGAGCCGTATGATATGTAAGATAGACCTAACGGTTGGTTCTGTCTGCAAACTGCAGCAATGACCACCACCACCACTATACCTGCGAGGGGTCAAGGACTGGGCAGGTGTGTTACCTGTGGAGCGCGTGGAGGGGCTAGCAAATGTGCCGATCAGTCACCCACACCTCTTTGCCTGTGTGTCTAGTTTAACCCCACATGGATGGATGCTACCCGTTGGAACACAAAGACCTTCAGCATGGTGAGCATGCCTGCCTCTCCGAGCCCACACCTTGCCGGTTTCCTCGCCACAGCTTCGCCCTGAGACCCAGGCTCCACCGGAAACCGTCATTCGGTCAGCCTATTCTAACCGGAGCACCATGGTGAGACGAGCAACCGCTCGGTAATCTACCAGAGGACCCCGATTCAACTCTCATTCTTCCCCAGTCTTTGTTGTATACATTAAGTCTGCCTGCGCTCTGGGTTTCCTTTGTAACACAGGGTTTACGCAGAGCCGAGTGGACAGGGCAGCAGAGCGCCAGGGGTTTGGCAGTTATTTTTGTCGAGATGGCAGCGGGGCCAGAGCGGCCGGTGGCAGAGGCGCAACAGCAGGAGCGGGACCAACCGCCAATTGAGAACGGCTTCATGTCGCTGGAGCAGACACAGGCCCCCAGGCTGCTGCCGCACGTCGACGGCTCAGTTCTACCGTCTCTCGGGGGATTTGGGAAACACCAAAAGCAGCTCGTGATCCTGACGTGGATACCGGCTTTATTTATCGGATTTAGCCAGTTTTCGGATTATTTCCTTTTGGCCCAACCGAACAGCACGTGCGTACAGCCTCTGGTCAACGGGAGTAATTGGACCATGGGATCTTTAACGTTACCGGTGACCGTCACGAATGGTGGCATTGGTACACCCGTGCCGTACCTCCCCCTAGACAATGGCACAAGAGACGGTGACAGCGGTGGCATGCAATGTGCGTGTAAGGAGTGGAAGCTCGAACTGCAGACTGGACTCAGTCAGAACGTGGTAACCAAGGTAACAAGTGTGCACCAGATGCCATACCTCCCCTCTGACTGTTTCGGCATCTGAAAAAGCTGAACAATCATCAGCATCACTAACAGTGCATCCTATGCAACTATGGGGCACAAGCTGGTCTCAGTGGAGTTTAGTCTACCCAGCACCATGGACAGCACATGCACTCTGCCAATGTTCCATTCTGTACATTCTGTGCCATAGGCCTACTGCAAGACAGAGCACAGTTTGCCCTCAGAGCATACAGTATCTGGTGTCCACTCATTTTCAAACCACTTTCATATCTCAGCTGACCCCAGTTGGCATGATCAAAACACACTACACTTTGGAGTATAACTATTCATGCCAGCTAATTGAATTAATCCTACTGTGGTGTAGCCTATTAGGCCACTCTGTGATACTGATGAGGGCAGAGGATGTGATTATTGTACAATCCATCATAGAAGAAGAGTAGGTGTAGCAGGTAGTCTCTTTTGACCCCCAACGCATTGACCTGCATCTGAGCAGGTTTGACAAAATATCCATTTAATCTCAAACAGCTACCTTCTTATATGAGATTAAGTTATTAAGTTCAACTGTGTGTGTTGTTAGTATGTGTGATCCTTTCTTAGTGTTTTTGTGTGTGTGTGTGTGTGTTCAGTGCCAGAAATCTGCTTTCTCAGATAATGCTGGGTTTAAATAGCCCATTGATAAACCTATTACAGTAGACTTATCAATCGTACCTGATACTCATCTCTCTCTTCTCTCTTGGCCTTTTACTCTCCTTCAATCTCTCTCTTTCCTCTTTCTCTATCTCTCCCTATCTCTTCCTTACTCTCTCTCTCCAACCAAGTTGTGCTTCAGGATCTTTTAGTTTTATCCCTAACAACTTATATGATTACTCTTTCTCTTATGTAGTTTGCTGTGTGATACTGTATCATGTTGTTGATAAACATGTACAGTATTTATGTCCCTCTCTTTCTCTCCTGTTTGGTGTATTATTACTTATAAACTCAGCAAGAAAAGTAACGTCCATTTTTCAGGAACCTGTCTTTCAAAGATAATTCGTAAAAATCCAAATAACTTCACAGATCTTCATCGTAAAGGGTTTAAACACTGTTTCCCATGCATGTTCAATGAACCATAAAATATTAATGAACATGCATCTGTGGAACGGTCGTTAAGACACTAACAGCTTACAGACGGTAGGCAATTAAAGTCACAGTTATGAATCTTAGGACACTAAAGAGGCCTTTCTACTGACTCTGAAAAACACCAAAAGAAAGATGCCCAGGGTCCCTGCTCATCTGCATGAAAGTGCCTTATGCATGCTGCAAGGAGGCCTGAGGACTGCAGATGTGGCCAGGGCAATAAATTGCAATGTCCGTACTGTGAGATGCCTAAGACAGCACTACAGGGAGACAGGACGGACAGCTGATCATTCTCGCAGTGGCAGACCACAGGTAACAACACCTAAACAGGATCGGTACATCCGAACATCACACCTGTCACGGTACAGGCAACAACAACTGCCCGAGTTACACCAGGAACGCACAATCCCTCCATCAGTGCTCCGACTTTCCGCAATAGGCTGAGAGAGGTTGGACTGAGGGCTTGTAGGCCTGTTGTAAGGCAGGTCCTCACCAGACATCACCAGCAACAACGTCGCCTATGGGCACAAACCCACCTTCGCTGGACCAGACAGGACTGGCAAAAAGTGCTCTTCACTGACGAGTCGCGGTTTTGTTTCACCAGGGGTGATGGTCGGATTTGCGTTTATCGCCGAAGGAATGAGCGTTACACCGAGGCCTGTTCTCTGGGCGGGATCAATTTGGAGGTGGAAGGTCCGTCTTGGTCTGGGGCAGTGTGTCACAGCATCATCGGACTGAGCTTGTTGTCATTGCAGGCAATCTCAACACTGTGCGTTACAGGGAAAACATCCTCCTCCCTCATGTGGTTCCTTTCCTGCAGGCTCATCCTGATATGACCCTCCAGCATGACAATGCCACCAGCCATACTGCTCATTCTGTGCGTGATTTCCTGCAAGACAGGAATGTCAGTGTTCTGCCATGGCCAGCGAAGAGCCCGGATCTCAATCCCATTGAGCACGTCTGGGACCTGTTGGATCGGAGGGTGAGGGCTAAGGCCATTCCCCCCAGAAATGTCCGGGAACTTGTAGGTGCTTTAGTGGAAGAGTGGGGTAACATCTCACAGCAAGAACTGGCAAATCTGGTGCAGTTCATGTGAAGGAGATGCACTGCAGTACTTAATGCAGCTGGTGGCCACACCAGAGACTGACTTTTGATTTTGACCCCCCCCTTTTTTCAGGGACACATTATTAAATTTCTGTTATTTCACATGTCTGTGGGACTTGTTCAGTTTATGTCTCAGTTGTTGAATCTTGTTATGTTCATACAAATATTTACACGTTAAGTTTGCTGAAAATAAACACAGTTGACAGTGAGAGGATGTTTCTTTTCATGCTGAGTTTATTTAATACATATATTTCCCACTTCTCTCTCTGCAGTGGAACCTGGTGTGTGATTCGGCCTGGAAGGTTCACATCGCCAAGTTCTCTCTCTTGGTGGGATCTATCTTCGGCTACCTGGTGATGGGCATCCTAGCCGACTGGTACGCAATCTAGCATTGTCCTTCTCCATTTTGTGTCTTTGTGTGTGACATAGGAAATTCCGCTCCAACCGGGGCGGTAACTCACAACTCTCCCCAACGTAACAAAACATACTCCAGAAACAGTGTCAATACCACTGACCCATAAAAAGCCAGGGCGTTTCTGGATCTGGGGCGACAGTACTTCTAGGTCTCAGCAAGGTAGTAGTGATGCACTTAGCCATCTGCTCATGTCTGTGTCTGCATCCCCACTCCCCCAGGCATCCGAGAATAGACCGTGTCTTATGAAAAACACCCACAGATCTCCCTGTTGAGTTGTCTGTGGGATGAGCTGTAGCTATAGCAACAGAGACTACTCTGACCCAATGATCTGCTGACCTCTAACCCAGGATCAGGTTGTAGAGGGAAACAGACCATTGGACTAATTTCTCTTTCCATTGCTAATTTTCTTTCTCCCATTCTCTCTGTCTGTTTCTCCCACTATCTTGCAATCTCTTTCCCTCCCATTCTCTTTCCCTCCCATTCTCTCTTCTCTCTCAGGTTCGGTCGTCACCCGGTCCTGATAGTCTCGGTGCTGTTCATGTTGGTGTTTGGTTTGAGTGTAGCGTTCTCCTTCAACATGACCATGTTCAGCACATTACGTTTCTTTGAGGGCTTCTGTCTGGCTGGCCTCACTCTCTCCCTCTACATACTGAGTAAGTACGCCTCCACTTCCTGGTATCTACTTTTGTTGTCTGTCAAAGACTGCCCAGAAAGCACACTGCATGGTCTTTCTAGAACGTAGGGCTCTACTCCACAAACTTCCTTTTCCTCTTCCCCCACATCACTCCACCTCGAAGGTAGTACCTCACTTCTCTCTCACTCAGCTTTTTCCCACCATTCCTTCACCTCTCTCTCCACTCAACAAACCTCTGGTGTGTTGCTAGTCGTCCTTGGATGATGATGTGTCTCCTCCTGTCTGTCACGTTGTCACCAGTCTCACCCCATGCTGCTCAATTCAATTTCAATTTAAGGGCTTTATTAGCATGGGGAAAAATATGTTAACATTGCCAAAGCAAGTGAAGTAGGTAATAAACAAAAGTGAAATAAACAATAAGCAATAAAAATGAACTGTAAACATTACACTCACAGAAGTTCCAAAAGAATAAAGACATTTCAAATGTCATATTATGTCTATATGTACAGTGTTGTAATGATGTACAAATAGTTCAAGTACAAAAGGGAAGAAAAAAAAATACATAAATATGGGTTGCATTTACAATGGTGTTTGTTCTTCACTGGTTGACCTTTTATTGTGGCAACAGGTCACAAATCTTGCTGCTGTGTTGGCGCACTGGTATTTCACCCAGTAGATATGGGAGTTTATCAAAATTGGGTTTGTTTTCAAATTATTTGTGGATCTGTGTAATCTGAGGGAAATATGTGTCTCTAATATGGTCATACATTTGGCAGGAGGTTAGGAAGTGCAGCTCAGTTTCCACCTAATTTTGTGGGCAATGTGCCTGTCTTCTCTTGAGAGCCAGGTCTGCCTACGGCGGCCTTTCTCAATAGCAAGGTTATGCTCACTGAGTCTGTACATAGTCAAAGCTTTCCGTAAGTTTGGGTCAGTCACAGTGGTCAGGTATTCTGCAACTGGGTACTCTCTGTTTAGGGCCAAATAGCATTCTAGTTTGCTCAGTTTTTTTGTTAATTCTTTATAAGGTATTCTGTTTTCGTTTTCTCATAATTTGGTTGGGTCTAATTGTGTTGCTGTCCTGGAGCTCTGTGGGGTCTGTTTGTGTTTGTGAACAGAGCCCCAGGACCAGCTTGCTTAGGGGACTCTTCTCCAGGTTCATCTCTCTGTAGGTGATGGCTTTGTTATGGAAGGTTTGGGAATCGCTTCCTTTTAGGTGGTTGTAGAATTTAAACAGCTCTTTTCTGGATTTTGATAATTAGCTGGTATCAGCCTAGTTCTGCTCTGCATGCATTATTTGGTGTTTTACGTTGTACATGGAGGATATTTTTGCAGAATTCTTAATGCAGTCTCTCCATTTGGTGTTTGTCCCATTTTGTGAATTCTTGATTGGTGAGTGGACCCCAGACCTCACAACCATAAAGGGCGAATGGGTTCTATAACTGATTCAAGTATTTTTAGCCAGTTCCTAATTGATATGTCGATATTTAATGTTATTTTTGATGGCATAGAAGCCCTTCTTGCCTTGTCTCTCAGCTCGTTCACAGCTTTATGGAAGTTACCTGTGGCGCTAATGTTCAGGCCGAGGTATGTATAGTTTTTTGTGTGCTCGAGGGCAACAGTGTCTAGATGGAATTTGTATTTGTGGTCCTGGCAACTGGACCTTTTTTGGAACACCATTATTTTATTATTGAGATTTACGGTCAGGGCCCAGGTCTGTCAGAAGATCTAGGTGCCGCTGTAGGCCCTCCTTGGTTGGTGACAGAAGCACCAGATCATCAACAAACAGTAGGCATTTGACTTCAGATTCTAGTAGGGTGAGGCTGGGTGCTGCAGACTGTTCTAGTGCCCTTGCTAATTCGTTGATATATAATGTTGAAGAGGGTGGGGCTTAAGCTGCATCCCTGTCTCACCCACCGGCCTGTAGAAAGAAATGTTTGTGTTTTTTGCCAATTTTAACCGCACACTTGTTGTTTGTGTACATGGATTTCATGATGTTGTATGTTTTTCCCCCAACACCACTTTCCATCTATTTGTATAGCAGACCCTCATGCCAAATTGAGTCAAAGCTTTTTTGAAATCAACAAAGCATGAGAAGACTTTGTTTTGGTTTGGTTGTTTGTCAATTAGGGTGTGCAGGGTGAATACGTGGTCTGTTGTACGATAATTTGGTTTAAAGCCAATTTGACATTTGCTCAGTACATTGTTTTCACTGAGGAAATTAATTAGTCTGCTGTTAATGATAATGCAGAGGATTTTTTCAAGGTTGCTGTTGACGCATATCCCATGGTAGTTATGGTAGTTATTGGGGTCAAATCCAGTGGAGAATCCAGTGGGTTCTGGTAGTCTTTAATAGTTGATTCTAAGATTTGTATATGATCATGTATATTTTTTTGCCGTTTGTTCTTTGTTATAGGACCAAAAAGATTGGAAAAGTGGTTTACCCATACATCTCCGTTTTGGATAGATAACTAGGGACGCACGATATATTGGTAAGCATATCGGAATTGGCCGATATTAGCTAAAAATGCCAACATCGGCCCGATGTCTAGTTTAAAGCCGATGTTCAAAACCGATGTCAAAGCTGACGTGCATACCTATATAACGTAGATAGATGACGTAATGACGCCACGAAAAATACAGCGATACACGGATCAAAAGCCAAAAAATACTAAGTGCACACTTCCAACAACTTAACAAGTTCAAGTCGAGCAGTCATTTGAAAGAGTAAGAACATTTTTGCGAGACAACTCAAAGGTGAAATCCATTAACGCCAAGATAATGGAATTCATTGCCCTTGACAATCAACCGTTCTCTGTCATAGATGATGTTGGCTTTCGCCGACTGGTCGAGCACCTCAAGCCCCGGTACACACTACCAAGTAGGCGCTATTTTTCAGATGTTGCCTTACCGGAGTTCCACAGTATTGTTGAAACGCACATTCCTGAGCTACTTGCTATGGGCGTCACTGCTATTATCTTCATAACTGACATTTGGACCAGGGATGTCAGCCCCATGAGCATCCTCAGTCTGGCAGCACAGTGGGTCAACGAGGACTGAGAAAAGCCATATTGCATGCTCAAGAATGTGCTGGTTCTCATACTTCTGCAGCCATTTCAATGGCATTTGACAACATGTTTGAAACTTGGAAACATGAACACACTTCTAGCTCCATTCGATCAACTGACTGGAGAAATCAGCTCTTCAACTGTGTCTGCAGCAGATGTGATACCCTCTGTCATGGCATTGAAACGCCTACTCAACAAAACTGCCGACAGACGTGGTGTTAAAACGTGCAAAAGTACTCTACAAGAGGCTGTGTACAAGCGATTCGGTGGCATTCTCTCTGAGCCTCTTTATTGTGTCGCACCATGCTCGGTACAAGGACCGCTACTTTGATGCAGACAAGAAACAGGGTTTACGTGAAATGTTACAGACACAGCTGGACAAGATGGAAACGGACACATTGACAGTGTGCACCGAGGAAAAGAGGCCACGGACAGACACAGCTGAAACTTGACACTGCTTGACATGTATGATGAAATCCTGGTTGAGACTGAACAAATAAACAACGAAACAGCACAGCAAGTAAGTGAAATAAATAGGTTTTGATTATGTTTTACTGGTAATGGGAACATATGTAAATACCCCAAAAATTGCTTTTTGGTCAGTGTGGGTGTGTGTTTCAACTATTTAACTGTATTAGAATGCTTAAATGGCCGCAAAAAAATGTATTATCGGTTATCAGTATCGGTATCAGGTTTTTTTTGCAAGGAAAATATTGGATATCGGTGTCGGCCACAAATGTCATATCGGTGCATCCCTATAGATAACTCTTCTTGTTGTTGTTTGTTTAGTGTTTTCCAATTTTTCCAGAATTGGTTAGAGTCAATGGATTCTTCAATTACATTGAGCTGATTTCTGACGTGCTGTTCCTTCTTTTTCCGTTGTTTATTTCTTTCTTGTTTTAGTGATTCACCTTTGTGAAGGCGAAGGCTCATGGTTTTCTGGGTCTCTATGTTTTAGGTTGGGTAGGTTTCTCAATTTCTTTCTTAGGTTTTTGCATTCTTCATCAAACCATTTGTCATTGTTGTTAATTGTTGTCGGTTTTCTGTTTGAAATGTTTAGATTTGATAGGGAAGCTGAGAGGTCAAATATACTGTTTAGGTTTTCTACTGCCAAGTTTACCTTCACTATTACAGTGGAACGTTTTGTCCAGGAAGTTGTGTAAAAGGGATTGAATTTGTTGTTGCCTAATTGTTTTTTGGTAGATTTCCACAATACTTTCCTTCCATCTATAGCATTTCTTAATATTAATCAGTTCCTTTGGTTTGATGCCTCACGATTGAGTATTGCTCTGTTCAAGTAGACTGTGATTTTGCTGTGATCTGATAGGGGTGTCAGTGGGTTGACTGTGAACGCTCTGAGAGACTCTGGGTTGAGGTCAGTGATAAAGTAGTCTACAGTACTACTGCCAAGAGATGAGCTATAGGTGTACCTACCATAGGAGTCCCCTCGAAGCCTACCATTGACTATGTACATACCCAGCGTGCGACAGAGCTGCAGGAGTTGTGACCCGTTTTTGTTGGTTATGTTGTCGTAGTTGTACCTTGGGGGGCATATGGGGGGAGGGAATGCTGTCACCTCCAGGCAGGTGTTTGCCCCCCTGTATGCTGAGGGTGTCAGGTTCTTGTCCAGTTCTGGCATTTAGGTCGCCACAGACTAGTACATGTCTCTGGGCCTGGAAATGATTGATTTCCTCCTCCAGGATGGAGAAGCTGTCTTCATTAAAGTATGGGTATTCTAGTGGGGGGGATATAGGTAGCACACAGGAGGACATTTTTCCCTGTTGAGATAATGCTCTCTGTGTCTGTCTACCTGAAGTGATAAACAACAACATTAGACTATGGGTGTTGATTATATTCACAGCATTGGTAAACCTCAATGGTCTCTGATGTCTAGTTCGATTAGATACACTGCATGAATAAGATGATTAGCATGAATCACTTTACAGTCTTTGGTGGGGGACCTGACAATGTCTTGTTTTGCTTTGTCCTTTATCTAAAGCTATGCCTGACTGCCATACTGACGCCCAACCCCCTAACCACTGTTCCCCTGCCCTTGATGGGGACATCAGTATATTCTATCTTGTCCTTTATCTACAGCTATGTTTGGAATACTATCCTCCTACCCTTTTACCATAAAACCTCTAACCCCCCACCCCTCTCCCTTGTCACCTAGGCCTTTTGGACTTTTCTCACCAGAGAGATTAGTCAGTCAGTTTGAGGGTGGGGGGGGGGGGGGGGGGGTGCTGCTGTGTTAGGTCTGCAGCGGTATTGTTCACCACAGCAGGGGGTGGCTGATAAATGTCTTCTAAGCTTCACTAAAAACAAACAAACAAAATGGACGCCTCTTAGAGCTGTGGTGAGTCATACGGGAGTTTAATCCCTGATCTGTTGATACTGTAGAACTTGAACTGTTCCTGTTGTTACTGTTGTTATAGAGACCCTCACTATCCTTTATAATGCCTGTCCATTTAAACGCTGGGGATTTTACGCTTCTATGGAGGTGATCCTGGGGAAATGGTTTGAGGCTAACGTGATGAATATAGAATTCCTCAATTTCTTGTGGTGTACTATTGATGTGTTTTTTGAGAAATAGGTTATGGGTTTTTGTGCTGGTGAATGCGTAGTCTCACATTAGCCAGATGAATGCTGTATGGTGTTGTTTGGGTGTTTGTCGCAGAGTTCATCAAACAAAGACTGTCTACAAACTCGGAGTCATGTTTTGTGTGTGTGTTTGTGTGAGGTCATTGTTACCAGGCCATACTAGAAGGGAGGCTGACAAAGCTGTTGTTTCCCCATCATGCCTTCCCATTTTTTCACCTGATCAGGTTCTGTCTCTAAAATCATAATTTCTTAATGTTCACATTCAGTAATCATGGATAAGACCAGCTGACATTGCGGTGTGTCACAAACAAAGACCGCGCACACACACATACACAGGCTCCTCGGCTCAGGCATGCACGTACGCACATACACAGCTACCTATGCTGACATAAGACAACCCTTATACTGCTGTTTGTCAGCTTAAATAGAAAAGTCCTTTAAATGGGATCCATTTCACTTGACACATGTCTAAGTGTTGCTGTACATCTGAGACCTAACAGTCCTTCGGGCCCTGGCAGACACATGGCCCCTCGGGAATAAGACTAATTATACAGTAGACATTCACCCACACACAACCAGCAGCTTGTAACCTTGATCTGAAATAATGCATTGAATAGGCACTGTTCTCTCGCTGTAATTATACAGAGTGTGTGTGTGGGTTGGTTCGTCTATTCTTGTGGGGACCTAAAATCCCCAAAAGTCACCACAAGGATAGTAAAACAAGGAAAATTCTCCCTCGTGGGGGACATTTCCCACGTCCCAATGAGGACAGACTATTTTAAGCTTAGGGGTTTGGTTTAGGGTTAGGGTTACAATTATGGTTATGGTAAGAGTTAGTGGTTAGGGTTCGGAGTTAGGTTTTGGGTTAGGGTTATGGGTTAAATTTTGGGTTAAGGTTATGGTAAGGGTCAGGGGTTAGGGAAAATATGATTTTGAATGGAAAAAAATGTTTGGTCCCACAAGGATAGAATAACATATCGTGTGTGTGTGGAGAGAGAGAAAGAGAGAATGTGTGTTAGTGAAAAAGTCCTATGTTGTCTATGCTTTATTGTGTAAATACAAGGTATTCAGAAGATAGTGGACAGAGAATATAGCTACTGTAGCTATGCAGTGGGTTGCCATGGTACTTTACAATTTACTTTATGTTGTGACAATAAAAAAATGTCTTTCACTGCTTGCATGAGCCTCATGTGTTATCATTTACAGTATAGTGACACACTGCAATATTTAAATACTCCATTGATGACCCATTTATGTAAATTAACTGAGCTGTATTGTTACTTGAACCTCATTGTCTTCTGTCACATGATATATACTGTCAGAGCTGGTTGTTAAAGCTGCATTGTTGTTCTTGTTGTTGTTATTATTGTTTGTCTTAGAGAGTAAGGAGTTGTACTATAGCATTTTGCCACACCCCAGTAGACATGCTCA